>NC_066553.1:5082236-5084736 GCF_024679095.1 Eriocheir sinensis
TCCTTCCTCCATCACCGCCGTCACCACCACCATTACTCGCTTTGGTGGTGGTGGTGGTGGTGGTGGTGGTGGTGAGGTCGGTGGAGTTGATTGTGGTGATTCTGTTGCATTAGTGGAATTTCATTTGTCCCCTGAAACACACACACACACACACACACACACACACACACACACACACACACACACACACACACACACACACACTATTGCCTACAGTTACCTTAAGTAGACGATTGAGGCGGAAGGAGATTTGTGGAGGTATGGAGAGGTGGAGAGAGAGGTGGAAGCAAGGAGGGAGGGAGGGAGGAGGTAAGAGATGGAGGTAATGGAAGAGAATGGGAGACAAGCTAGAGAAAGGAGGAGAACGTGGAGGGAGATGGAGAGAGGGAAGCGGAGGAGAGAGGGAGGGAGAGGCGGAAGAGTAGGTGGAGGAGGAGGAGGAGGAATGGAGGTAAGGAAAGAGCATTGGAGACAGGTGAGAGAAGGAGGGGAGGGAGGGAGAGAGGAATGAGGACAGTGGGAATGGAGGGAAAGGAGGAGGAGAGAGATGGAGGTTAAGGAATAAGAGTGGGGACAAGGAGAGGAGGGAAGAGGAGGAGGAGAGGAAGAATTAGACGGCAAGGATTTGGAGAAATACGAGGAAAGAAAAGTGCATAAGAGACGGAGAAAGGAGAAGTAGGAGAACGGCATAAGAACATAAGAACGTAAGGAGTCTGCAAGAGGCCTCACTATCCATGAATTCATCCAATCCCTTATTGAATGTGTCTATGGTATTGGCACTCCCAACATGACACCCAATCCGGCTCCACTCATCCACGACTCTATTGGTAAACCAGTTCTTGCCTATGTCTTTGTTGAATCTGAATGTATCTAACTTAAAACCATTGCTGCGTGTCCTACCCGGGTCTGTTACAACCAAAACCCTATTAACATCACCCTTATTTAAGAGAAGAGAAGGAAAGGAGGAAAAGAAATGGAGTAGAGAGGGTTTGGTGAAAGGGAAAGGATTAGGAAGAGGAGGAGAGGAGAAAGGGAGGGAGGTAAGGAAGGAGGATAAGGATAGGTGGATGAAGTGGAGGAAAGTGGAGCTGTGGAAATGAGGATGCAAGAGAGAGAGAGAGAGAATTGGTTTAGCAGGGTTTAAGTATTAATGTTTCCTCTCCGTCTGTCTGTCTGTCTGTCTCTTTGTCTGATTTGTTAATGTATTGTTATCCTCCCTTTGTCTCTCTCTCTCTCTCTCTCTCTCTCTCTCTCTCTCTCTCTCTCTCTCTCTCTCTCTCTCTCTCTCTCTCTCTCTCTCTCTCTCACTAAAGTGCTTGAAGGGCCTTTCCTCTTTCTCTCCGCCCACTCGTCTGTCTGTGTGTCTGTCTGTCTGTCTGTCTGTCACTCAAACTTTTATCAGATCCTCTCAAACACACACACACACACACACACACACACACACACACACACACACACACACACACACACACACACACACACACACACACACACACACACAGATGCAAAGAAATCTAATACCACCGTCATCATCACCATCATCATCATCATCATCATTGTCATCATCATCATCATTTCTCATCTAGCCAACATGTGTGTGTGTGTGTGTGTGTGTGTGTGTGTGTGTGTGTGTGTGTGACTAATCCCAGACCTCTTCACCTGGATCTGGACCAAGGACACCTGTTTTCTTCTCTACCTGGCGCACACCTGTCTGTCTTGCCTCTCAATTTCCCTTTTTCCTCCGTCACTTTCCCTTTTTTTCCTCCCCACTTTCCCTTTTTTTCCTCCGTCTCTCACTTTCCCTTTCCGCCAATCTCACTTTCCCTTTCTTTCCTTAACATTTCACTTTCCCTTTTCTTTCCTGCCCGTCACTTTCCCTTTTCCCTCCTCACTTTCCCTTTTTTTCCTCCGTCTCTCACTTTCCCTTTCCGCCTATCTCACTTTCCCTTTCTTTCCTAAACCTTTAATCTTTCCCTTTTCTTTCCTGCCTGTCACTTTCCCTTTTATTCCTCCGTCACTTTCCCTTTTTTTCCTCCACCTCTCACTTTCCGCCTATCTCACTTTCCCTTTCTTTCCTAAACCTTTAATCTTTCCCTTTTCTTTCCTGCCTGTCACTTTCTCTTTTTCTTCCGTCACTTTCCCTTTTTTTCCTGCGTCTCTCACTTTCCCTTTCCGCCTATCTCACTTTCCCTTTTCATTCCTAGACCTTTCACTTTCCCTTTTCTTTCCTCCACCTTTCAGTCTCCTTTTTTTTCTCTCCTTTCTTCTTTTCACATTTTTTCACCTGTCATTTTCTCTCCATTTTTTTTGTCTCACTTTCTTCATCTCTTCATTCTTGCTTTTATTATTTATTTTCCTATTGTTTATATTTTTCTGTTCCTATTCTTTTCCATTCTCTACTTTTTTTTGTTCATATGTTCCTTTAGCTTTTAACTTTCCCTCTTTTTCTTTTTCCTTCTCTTCATCTTCCTTTTCTTCCTCTTCTGCTTCCTCCTCTCCA
>NC_066553.1:5087236-5099736 GCF_024679095.1 Eriocheir sinensis
AGGAAAAATATAGCCTAGACATTAAAAGAGGGAAAACGATTAGACAAAAAGACAGAAAATACAGATTAGACAAAAAAATAATAGGGCAGCATATAGATTAGGCAAAAAATAACTCGCTGGTACTGGTCATGCAAAGAGTTCATAGAATAACCGAAAGAAGGACAAAATCTGAAAATCCTCTTGAAGGCAGGAGGAAATACAGACAAACTAAGGCTGAAATTTGATCCGGGTGAAGAGGCGTCTTAACACTCCCCTCGTGAAAGTCGTGAAAGCGTTTAAGTCGAGGGCAGGAGGAAATACTGACAAAGGAAGGCTGGAATCTGATCTGCTTTCCTCTGCCTTCTCCCGTTCAAGGACGAGACGCAGGTGACGAAAATAGAAGACAGGCATTAGGGATCAGATTTTTATTAACTTGTGTGTCTGGCAGAATCCGGTTTTCCTTTATTGATTTTTTGAGATTATTAATAACTAACAACAATAACCACTACTACTACTACTACTACTACTACTACTACTACTACTACTACTACTACTACTACTATTACTGCTACTACTACTTCTACTATTTTTTCAACAACAACAATAATAAAACATCAACAACAACAACTACTACTACTACTACCACCCCTACTACTATTACTACAACAACAAAATTAGCAACAACTACTACTACTTCTACTACTTCTACTTCTATTACTTCAACAGCAACAATAATAACGAAAAAAAAATAGCCCCGTCTACTCCTCTGAGGTGTTGTGTAATTAACCTGCGCTCGTTAGCCTGGGTCGCCGCGGTCTTTAAAGAGAGCGGTTACCCATTAGGACAGACCCATCGCACCCCAGCCCTAATATATACGTTCGTGGGTTAAGGAGAGGAGGAGGAGGAGGAGAAAGTAGGAGGGAAAAATGGAGTGTAAGGGAAGGAGGCGAGGAGGGAGGAAGGAAGCCGAGGAGAGAGGGAGGATTCTAGGGAAGGAGGAGGGATTAAGAGAGAATGGAGAGATATGAAGGAAGAGAGGGAAGGGATTGAAGGAGAGAGGTTGTTGAGAGATGGAGGAAGGAGGGAGAGGGAGGAAGGAGGAGGAGGAGGACAGAGGCGAAAGAAGAAGTGGAGGAAGGAAGTGAAGAAGGTGAGGCAGCAAAAGAGGACTAGGAAGGAATGGAAGTAAAGGAAGAAAGAGAATAAAAAGAGAAAAGGGAAAGAATAAAGAATGAGGGAGTAGAGGAGGGAAGAATGGAGAGTGTGAGGGAACAAAAAAAAGGCTAGGAAAGAATAGGAGTGAAGGAAGAAGGAAACAAAGATGATTGGAAGAGGGAGAATGGAGTGAGTTGAGGAGAGAAAATAGGAGTAGGAAAGTAGGAGGAAAGAATGAAGGCTAAGGAGGGAGGGAAGAAAGAAGGCGAAGAAGGGAGAGAAGGAAGGAAACAAGGGAGAGAGGGAGGGAAGGAAGGAGGCGAGCATTTATATCTGTTACAAAGTTCTTTATTCATGTCTACTTTCTTATAGTCTTGTTTCTGCTTGTATTTTTCTAAGCAACCCCCCCCCCCCCTACACCCACCCCAGCACCCAACCATTAATTGTTCCTCAATATCTCTACAAAATATTTATCGCCGTGTTTATGATCCGGTCCATCTCTCTTTCTTTGTGTAATGTCTTGCTAATCTTTCAAAACTCCTAAATTCCAGTGAGATTTATGAATGTAGATGCAAATGTAATGGTTCCTCTCTGATGATTTATGTCGAAGGAGAACGAACAAGCAACAGAATAACAGAAAAAGACATATAAAACTTGACTGCGCGAAGGTGATCTTGACTAAACCAAACCATACTTATCCAAGGCCAACAGAACCAAGCATAACCAACTCGTCAAACATAACATATCCTTACTCAACTCAACCCAACCTTTTCCAACAACAGAAATGGACATAATATGAAGCTTGACTGCACGAAGGTGATCTTGACCAAACCAAACCATACTTATCCAAGGCCAACAACCAAGCCTAACCCAGTCAAGTCAAATCTTATCTATCTTTACTCATCCCAATCTTTTCCAACCAAACCAAACCAAGGCAGGCTTAGCAGATCCTTACTTAACCTAACTTTGCCTTGTCGTGCTTAATCAAACCATGTAGACCAAGCCGGATTAAAACAGATCATACTTAACATAACCAAACCTAACATGGCAACTTAACTGATCCAAAATAGCGTCTCCGTACCAACAACTTCACCGTACGAGCACCGAATATAATAACCTTCTCCTCCTATTGTGACGCGGAGTAGCCCGATGGATTCATTCACAACCAATCCCAACCTCCCCACCCAACCACAACCACCACCACCACCAGCTCCGCCTCCACCACCACCACCAACACCAGACGGAGCCAACCCGATCACTTCATCTTTTCCTAATAGAATCCTCGATGACTTCTACGTTCAGTTCGTCTCCCGTGTGCTGATGACATGGCGGAAGGGAGGGAGGGAGGGGAGTTAAGGGGGGAGGAAGGGAAGGAAGGAAGGGGTGATTAAGGGAGACTGGAGATAGGTAGGAAGGGAGGGAAGGGACTGAGGGAGATAGGCTGTCGAGAGATGGAGGAAAGGAAAGGAGGAGAGATTAAAGGAGGAAGGAAGGGAAGGGAGTAAGGAGGGAGGGAAGGAAGAATGGAGGAAAGGAATGGGAGTAAGGAGAGAAGGAAGGAGTAAGGGATGAAAGGAATGGGGGAGCTAAGAGTAAAGAAGAGAGGAAATGAGAAAAAGCAAATAAGAAAAGCGAGGGAAAAAAATGAATTAAGAAAAATACAAAAAAAAGCCTATTGGGAGAGAGAGAGAGAGAGAGATTGTTATTTACCTCCGTCAATCTGTTTCTCATTAAAGTTTTTTTGTGAGTTTGAAGGAGCGTCGTCAAGGCCTGGATTGGCGAGCCCGGGATGATTAAGTGCTCCTGATAACCTCTCTCTCTCTCTCTCTCTCTCTCTCTCTCTCTCTCTCTCTCTCTCTCTCTCTCTCTCTCTCTCTCTCTCTCTCTCTCTCTCTCTCTCTCTCTCTCTCTCTCTCTCTCTCTCTCTCTCTCTCTCTCTCTCTCTCTCTCTCTCTCTCTCTCTCTCTCTCTCTCTCTCTCTCTCTCTCTCTCTCTCTCTCTCTCTCTCTCTCTCTCTCTCTCTCTCTCTCTCTCTCTCTCTCTCTCTCTCTCTCTCTCTCTCTCTCTCTCTCTCTCTCTCTCTCTCTCTCTCTCTCTCTCTCTCTCTCTCTCTCTCTCTCTCTCTCTCTCTCTCTCTCTCTCTCTCTCTCTCTCTCTCTCTCTCTCTCTCTCTCTCTCTCTCTCTCTCTCTCTCTAGCCTTTTTTTGAGTCATTTTCTCCATTCATTTTTTCCTCGCTTTTGTTTTGTTTTGTAATTTTTTCCTTTTAATTCTCTCCTTGATTTTTATTCTCTCATTCTCCTCTTGTTTTCCCTCCAGCTCTACTTTTTCTCTCCTCTCACTCCCTCTTCATCCATCCCCTCCCTCCTCTCCCTTCTCTCTCCCTTTTCCCTCTCTTTATATCCTTCCTATCACATCTCTTATAGTCTCCCTTATCTCAGTATTGGTCCACTAACCCATTCTCTTCTCCCTCCTCACATTCTTTCTCTCCCTTCCTCAGTCCTTACATCCCTCCCACCCCTCCTCCCTCGTTCTCTCTCTTCTTTCCTTACTCCTTACATCCCCCTTCCCCTCCCTCTCCTCCACACACACACACACACACACACACACACACACACACCTCCGCTGAACACCTGCCATCAACCGCCTCACCCGCCCCGTGATGGCTGCCTCGCGTCGCCCCTTGCTCAAAGTTACCTGCCCGAAACACCTCATGATTATAATTACCGGCGTCTCTTGATCAGGCTCCGCGGCGCTACCTGGGCGAGATGATGTGTTTGTTGCTTTGTTTTTTTGTTTTCGTTTGTCATTGTTGTTCCTGTTTCTTTTATGCTTGTTCCCAGTGAAGGTCCTGTTGTTGTCTCCTCCTCCTCTTCCATTCATCATTATATTTTTCTTATGAACTTTTTCTTTTGCTTTTTTTCTTCACTTTTGGTTTTGTTTTGTGGGTTTTTTCACGCGCGTTTCATCAGATGTTTCAGTTTTCCTTTTTATCTTTTGCTTTCATTCACAGTGCCGGTATTTTTCTTTACTTCTTTTTCTTTTTATGTATTTTTTTATTCTTTTGTTTGTGCTTCATTTTAATTCCCACTCAAGCTTTTTTTTCTGCGTTTTCTCTTCCTTTCTCCCTTACCTCCTTCTACTCTCCCTCCTTTCTCTCTCCGTTTTCCTTTCCCTTTTTTTATGGATTTGTTTATTTCCTTATCTGTTTCTCATTTTAGTTCCCGCCCAAACTTTTTTTCTTTTCTGCGTTTTCTCTTCCTTTCTCCCTTACTTTCTTCTACTCTCCCTCCTTTCTCTCTCCGCTTTCCTCTCCCTTTCTTTTTCTTTTTCTTTTTATGTATTTGTTTATTTCCTTATTTGTTTCTCATTTTAGTTCCCGCCCAAACTTTTTTTTCTTTTCTGCGTTTTCTCTTCCTTTCTCCCTTACCTCCTTCTACTCTCCCTCCTTTCTCTCTCCGTTTTCCTTTCCCTTTCTTTTCCTTCTTTTCTTTTTATGTATTTGTTTATTCCCATATTTGTTTCTCGCTCTTAATTCACAACCAAACTTTTTTTTCTTTTCTTCATTTTCTCTTTCTTTCTCCCTTACCTCTTCCTACTCTCCCTTCTTTATCCGGTCCTTCCTTCCTTCCCTCCCTCTCTTCTCCCTTCCTTTCCTTTCCCCATTCCTCCTTCTCTCTTGCTGTCCCCTTCTCTCCCCCTCCCTCCATCTCTCTATTCTCTCTTTCCTCCCTTCCTCCCTTCCCTCCCTTCTACCTACCTACTCTCCCTCTCCCCCTCTTTATCTTTCCTTCCCTCCCTCACCATCTCCCCTTCCTCCCTTCCCTTCCATCTCACTCCTCCCTTCTCTTCCTACTCTCCCTTCCTACCTTCCCATTCTATCTCCTCCCTCCTTTTACTCTTTTCTTTCCTTCACTCCCTTCCATTCTTTGTCCTCCCTTCATCCCTTCTTCATCTCCCTCCGACAATATATATCTCTCCATTCTTTCCTTTCTTTCTCTCCCTTCCTCCCCCCCTCTATTCAATACTTCCTCTCCTCTCCTCTCCTTAACCTCCCTTTGCCCTCCCTTCCTCTCCCTCCCTTCCTTCCTTCCTTTTCTCCAATTTTCCTACCTTCCTTTCCTCCCTCTCTCCTTTCCTCTCTTTTCCCTTCCTTCCCCATCTCTCCCTCTCTTTAAACTCCCTCCCTCCCTCCCTCTCTCCCTTCATATCTCTTTCCTCTCTCGGTTACTCCATCCCTCTCTCTCTCTCCCTCCCTTCCTCTCTCTTTTCCCTCCCTCCCTCTCTCCCTTCATATCTCTTTCCTCTTTCCTTTCCTCTCTCGCTCACTCCATCCCTCTCTCCCTTCCTCTCCCTTTTCTCTCCTTCCCTCCCTCCCTTCCTCCCTCGACCTGCCACTTCTCGTTCCACCTGTCCTGCTAATTATGTATATCCAAACAGCCTCCAATTTGTTCACCTGACGCGGGGCACCTGGTTATCATTATGTTATTGTACCTCCAGGACTTACTGCGCTGTCTTCCTCTCCCCTTCTTCCTCCTCCTCGTCTTCTTCTTCTTCTTCTTCCTCTTCCTCTTCATCCTCCTTTCCTCTGGGCATGTTACTTTTTCTTTTTTTCTTTCCTTTTTTACTTTTACTTTTTTCTTCCTCATTTGCTCCCTCTTCCTCTTTCTTTATCTTCTCTTCCTTCTCTTCCTCCTCTTCATCCTTTTCACTATGCTACTCCTCCTCCTCCTCCTCCTCCTCCTCGTTCCTTTTATCTCCCTCTCACTCTTCTTTCCTTATCTCTTCTCTCCTATGTTCCTCCTTCTTTGCCTCCCTCTTCCTTTATATCTTCCCCTCCTCCTCCTCCTCTTCTTCCTCTTCATCCTTATCACTCTGGTACTCCTCGTCTTCCTCCTCCCCCTCCTCTGCTTTCCTTCTCTCTCTTTCTTCCTCTCATTATCTCCTATCTTGTCTTCCTCTCACCTTCTCTCCGTTCATCACCTTTGCTTTATTCCTTCCATTATCCTTTATATACTTCTCCTGTCCATCTTGTTTCCCTCACGTTCTCTCCCTTCACCCCGAGTAGTATGTCTCCCCTCACTGTTTTCCCTTTCCTTCCTCTCCCTCTCATTCCTACTCAGCACTTTTATCTCCCTCTCTCCCTCCTCCACTTTCTACCTCTCCCTCTCCCTCTTATTATTATTATTATTATTATTATTATTAGTAGTAGTAGTAGTAGTAGTAGTAGTAATGGTAATACTCTTATTATCATTATCACCATTACCGATACAACAAACACCAAAGTGCATCGGATGACAAGTACAACAATATCATAATGTCTGGACAATAAGAAACGATAATAAAAGATACTCGGTAGTGATGGTGCCGCCAGTGGCTTCCCGCAACTCGGGGGTCGCCTCGTCGGCAGCGTCACTGTCTCCGTCAGGGGTCAGGTCATGGGCAGTATTACGGGACCGTCACAGGTGTCGGTAGGTCGCTTAGTGAGCCTCAGCGGCCTCGCCCCTCCGCCACTCAGCGATCTTGGCGCGCATGGAGTGGTGGCACTGCAGCACTGCGTCTCTGTGACCCTTCACATGCAGGGTTCGCTTATTCCGCACGATTTGGACCCCATAGCTCCGCCGCAGATCCTCGAGGTGGCGGTCCTCGGGGCCTGCAAGGCGGCTGATGAATCTTTGAGGCACAATCAGGCTGCGGTAAGCGTACGAAGCAGTGGAGGGCGTGGCAGAGACGGTCACTGGTGCAGAGGCCTCGCCTTGATGGGGGACATCCTGGTCTGCGGCCATTGTACCGTTTTGAGAGGCTTCCTCCACCTCGGACGTCGCCGCGTCTGCTCACACACACACACACACACACACACTCACACACACACACACACACACACACACACACACACACACACACAGAGGCTGGGCTGAGGTGTTGATGTGCCATAATTACCCCGCTGTTGTGTCGTCAGACATCCCGCGTCGTGAGACATCCCATCCTGAATTCATACATGAATTTCGACACGGTACTGTGTCTTTTGTCGACTGCTTTCTTGTCGGGGTCTGTCCCACCCAAGTTTAATTATATTGTTATAAAAGCAAATGATGACGTATGTATGTATATAACAAGGATATCAGTTCCGGTTTGCATCACTTTTTAGATCCTCCTTGGTACTTTTTTACACTTAGATGCTTCACTTAGTTACTCTGTGATACTAAAGATTAGTTTCCGCCATGCGAAGTTCAGGATGGGATGTCTCACGATACGGGATGGCAGACGATACCACACCTCTATCAGGGTACAATAACCTGGTATCGTTGGTGATTGTCTGCCTTCCCTTCATTTATCTTCCCACATTCATTGTCTTGTTTCATTTCGTTATTATTTTGTCTTGCTGTCCTATTATACCTGTTTTATTGTACTATGTGTTTTTTCTTTGTTTATTTGTCACATTTTTCCTACGTTCAGTACTATTTTGCTGGATTTGTTTCTTGGCTGGTTTCCTATTCGATTTATATTGTTATCTATTATTTTCTTACACCTCCTTACATTATCATATTATTTTATCATTGCGAAGTTCTAGGCATGCTTCCATTTGTTTGAGTTTGCGTTTTATATGACATGCAGCTGAATCATGGGACAATATATCAGTAACCGCCAGACTCCTTGTATTGTTATTGTTATTTTCTTTCATTTCCCTCCTAATCCTTTTTCCTCCCTCCCTTTCCGTAACCTCAAATGTCTCCCCTCAAATCTGTTCTTTCCCTTTTTCTTTTCCTCGCTGTTCCTACTCTCCTCACTCCCTCTCTCGTCCTCTCTCTCTCTCTATCTCCCTTTCCCATTGTCGATACTCCTCCCTCCCCTCTCTATTCCTACTCACCGCTTGTCTCCCTCTCCCCTCGTCAGTCCTCCTCCCTCCCCTCTCTCTCTCTCTCTCTCTCTCTCTCTCTCTCTCTCTCTCTCTCTCTCTCTCTCTCTCTCTCTCTCTCTCTCTCTCTCTCTCTCTCTCTCTCTCTCTCTCTCTCTCTCTCTCTCTCTCTCTCTCTCTCTCTCTCTCTCTCTCTCTCTCTCTCCACTTCTCTTCTCTCTCTCCCCTTGCCGATCCTTCTCACCTTTTCCCACTCATCCCTCTCCCCTCCCCTCTCCCTCACACCTGGGCCCCCACACACCTGTTTAGCGGCGGACAGGTGAGTGGCGGGCCTCGTGATTGCCGCCCTCCACTCCCCACCTGTTAATGGACTCGCCGGCCAGGTGCGGAGGCAAGGTGGTCACGTGATTACCTCCTCTGGTCACTGATGGATAACTCGCCCTCGTCGCCTTTACATGGGTTTGAATCCTCCCGCTCCTATGAACCTCTCTTTCTTATAGCTATCTCCTTTCTCTCCCCTTCACCGTCTTGCCCTCCTTCCCTCCCTCTCTCTCCCTCCCTTTCCCTCCTTCCCTCCCCTTTGTCTGGTCTGTGTCTACCTACTATCTCCACTTGGTCTGTTTCTTCTATTTTTTTCCTGTTTTCTTGTTTTATTTTGTTTTCATTTTGTCTGTCTCTGTTTCTTGTATATGTTTTGGTGGTGATGGTGGTAATGGTGGTGGTGGTGATGTTACTTCTTGATGGAGTTGATAAAAAGGAGGACGGTGTTGTATATCACTAATTGTTATTTATGTTGTCGTTCTTGCTTATGTCGTCATTGTTGCTGTTATCGAAAACTTAATGCTTGAGAGTGGACGTAGTAGTCAGTCAGTCAGCCAGTCAGTCAGTCAGCCAATCAACCAGTCAGTCAGTCAGCCAGTCAGCCAATCAACCAATCAATCAGTCAGCCAGTCAGCCAATCAACCAATCAGTTAGTTAGTCAGTCAGCATCTCCACCATCTTCTCCACCAGTCAGCCATTCAGTTAGCCATCAATTCAGTGAACCAGGTTTTCCACCATCCAATCAGACCGTCAATAAGAAAGCAGTTCAGTCACTCAGTCAGCCAGCCAGTCCACCAGTCAGTCATTCAGCCAGCCATCGAGTCATTCAGTTAGCGAGTCAGTGAGCCGAAAAGCAAGCCATCCAGTCAGCCAACCAATCTACCAACCAGTCAGTCAGTCAGTCACGTGCTAATAAAATAGAGCGCTTGAAAAATACACTGAACAACCCGATACGTGTAAGGAACAAATGAAGGGCTCGCTATACAGAAGCTGCCTCCTTTATGTGTGTCGACGGCCCCCTTGCGCGCCCTTTGTTGCCCCGTGATGCTGTGCTTATCTTTATTTGCGCCGTCAATGCACCGCGAATACATGACACGTTATATTGTGAAGCTGATAGATGCATTGGAAGACAGGTAGATAGAGGGTTAACGCGATTCATTACATGGTTAACGAGAGAGAGAGAGAGAGAGAGAGAGAGAGAGAGAGAGAGAGAGGCATTGACAAACGGACGGTTAAAGACGTCAAACAAAGAGAAACGCCCAGGTGTATTGAAACGTGGCAAGCTGGTACCGTAGACTTTGACGCAGCCACTGAGCGAAATTTAGTCCAGGTATGTTTATAGAAGTTTAGGATATTCTAAATAAGTCAGAGAGAGAGAGAGAGAGAGAGAGAGAGAGAGGGAATGAAAATGCATTATGTATCATTTAATTTTTCAAGTATTGAATAAACAGAGATTCGAACTTACTACCGAGCAAATTTGACAGACAGACACTGAGAAGAGCAAGCAGATGTACGGTACACACACACACACACACACACACACACACACACACACACACACACACACACACTCAGAGAAACACAGAAACAAGGAGACAGACAGACAAAAAATACCATAGAGTTAATTAATTAGTTTAATGACTTGAGAGACAAGCAGCGAGACAGGTAAAGAAACATATAGACAGACAGACAGGAAAGTAGGTTGACGTGAACACACACACACACACACACACACACACAACACGCAAATTGAACCTGGCGGCCTTCGTCTCTTTCTCTCTCTCTCTCTCTCTCTCTCTCTCTCTCTCTCTCTCTCTCTCTCTCTCTCTCTCTCTCTCTCTCTCTCTCTCTCTCTCTCTCTCTCTCTCTCTCTCTCTCTCTCTCTCTCTCTCTCTCTCTCTCTCTCTCTCATGCAAGTTTCATAGCCAATCACAACTCCACCAGACTTTTTCCTCTCTTCTTATTGGTTCGCGTGAGAGCTGCGACCCACCGACATATTTGCTCCCTTTGTCAACACACCTCGCCTGTCCCTGGTTACTTACTCTTTCTGCCTCGCTGTTGTTGTTGTTGGTGTTGTTGTTATTATCTCTGTGCGGGTGGGAATGGGTTTGTGTCTCTGTGTGTGTTGGCGCAAAGTCAAAGGGATGTTTTACTGCTTTATTAAACCTATCGACGCCCAAATACACACGTTCATTCGACAAGGCTCTCGTGTCGTAGGAGCCGTGGGTATTTCCATATCTGGCAGTTTAATGATCCTGGTGTTTGTTTGATAATGCCGTGTGTGTGTGTGTGTGTGTGTGTGTGTGTGTGTGTGTGTGTGTGTGTGTGTGTGTTGTTAGGGTTCAGTATTACCATTATCATTACTACTACTACTACTACTACTACTACTGCTACTACTACTACTACTACTACTACTACTACTACGCGAAGAAAACACTCATGAGAACCCGATTGGTCTTGTTTTCAGCTTTTGCAATTTGTTGATGTGATTTTCGGAACCGTTTGAGAATATCAAACTAAGAATACTCAGGAGTATGCAAGGCTATTGGGAGATTACTAGAGGTCAAATGACATTCCCCTGGCTATTTATAACTCATGCACTCGGATCAGGTCATTTCAAGTTATGTCAGATTGCCATGTTAGGTTAGGTCAGGTCAGGTCGATTTAGGTTAGGTCAGGTTGTCAGGTTAAGTTAGATCATGTTGTTAGGCTAGGTTAGATTAGGTTAGGTTAGGTAATGTCAGGTTGTCAAGGCAATATAAGTTAGGTCAGGTTGTCATGGCTATATGTTAGGTCAGGTTAGGGTAAGTCAGGTTGGGGTAGGTCAGGTTAAGTTTGGTAAGGTTAGGTCAGGTTGGCAGGTTAATTCCTCACTCACCATCCGGGGTAGTCACGCTAGATCAGTGGATAGGGTTGGTAAAGTCAGGTCAGGTCAGGTCAGGTCAAGTTGTCACGTTAGGTCAGATCAGGTTAGGGTACGTCATTTCGTCGTCATTTCCTCATTCACCATCCGCCTTCACCATCCATCAGTCTATTTAACATTCATTTGAAACTTTAACTCGTGTCACTGCGCCAGCTACACGACAGCTTAACTTCTTACATTCATCATCTCTAAACTTTTTGTGTGTTGTCTGGCTCCGTCCTTTCCCTAAATGTATCAGTCTTGTTCCCATTTCTGTTATTTTTTTGTTGTTGTTGGTAGTGTTGACTTTGGAAGTGTCTTTGCGAGGTTGATATTACTACAGTGCTAAAATTATTGTTAGTAGTAGTAGTAGTAGTAGTAGTAGTAGTAATGATAATGATAATACGGAGCCCTAACTGTAGACACACACACACACACACACACACACACACACACACACACACATATAGAGCGGTGGCGGCGAGGCGTGTAAGCAAATATCTCATTTTCCAATAAGTAATTATACACACACACGCACACACACACGCACACATGAACGTCAAATATTCCTGATCTTTGCCGGGAATATCGTGCGTGCGTGTGTGTGTGTGTGTGTGTGTGTGTGTGTGTGTGTGTGTGTGTGTAGCTGGAGGGCGAGCAAAAAAAAAAAGAACTGGGCGAAACTCGGTAGTTAATTAGTGACGGCATGTGTGTGTGTGTGTGTGTGTGTGTGTGTGTGTGTGTGTGTGTGTCGTGGGAGTGGGAGTGGGCTGGCATATACGATGTGTACGTTTATTCCCCGTTCAAAAGACTCCACGTACACACACACACACACACACACACACACACACACACACACACACACACACACACACACACACACGGCTTGTATATTTTACCAGCCAAACGGTTTTGCTCGCACGCTGGACAAAAATTAGGTTTGTCAGAACTGGACACCGCCATAGCGAGAAAGAGAGAGAGAGAGCGAGAGAGAGCGAGAGAGAGAGAGAGAAAGAGAGACACACACACACACACACACACACACACACACACACACACACACACACACACACACATCAATCCATCAACTCTGCCGCCACAGGAGTTAACACCACGCCCGTTTTTCTTAGTCTCTGCCAAGCCTCAGGGGGCACTCGTCTAAAATGAAGGATGTCGAAAAGGGAGACCAAAACATTAATTAAGAGAAAGAAAAGTATGATGAATGAAAAAAAGAGAGAGAAATGCTAATGAAATGAAACACTCCCACATTAAACAGAGGAAGAGAAAG
>NC_066553.1:5104736-5132236 GCF_024679095.1 Eriocheir sinensis
ACCGCCTCAAGTGTGGGTTCTTATTCCGCTTATACCCAATCCTCTTTAAACACCGTCCGGAGCGTCTTTCAAACCGGGGGTGTTACGTAAAAGGGATTAAACGCTCCTTGACATGCATTACGAGCCGCCGAGAAGCGATTGGATCCCCTTCTTAACTTCAGGATCGAGCACTGAATCCCCTGACGCCTGACCCACTTAGACGCTGTACGCTGTGGAGATTTTAAAAAGGGGAGATTAATTTGTAAAAGGGATTGGATGCTCTTAATTCAACGTGTTCTGTGTTTAAATTCTGTTTGTTAATTATTTTTTGTCCTTTTTCTTTCTCTCTCTCTCTCTCTCTCTCTCTCTCTTTATTCACTGCTTTATCGACCTTTATTTTTCACTTTTAATCATTTATTTCTTGATTTCTTCCTCAACTTATTTCTTTACTTATTTGTTTTGTTTTATTTCTTCTAACTTGACTTCATTCTTCATTTTTTTTGAGTTCTTAGTTGATTTCTTTATTGATGTCTTTCCTAACTTTTTTTCTTGTCTTCTTTCTGTATTTCTTCCACTGCTATTATATCCTTCAAAAGTAACTAACAAAACTTTTCGGCGCCCAAGCACATATTTGACAAGGGTTTCGCAGGAGTTCCGGGCATTTGCAGGGGTAGTTGTATGGCCCTGGTGGTAATTTGACCCTTCTGTGCCGTGAGCGTAAAAATCACTCATGAGAACCCGATTGATCTCCTTTTTGACCTTTGGAAATAGTTAGTGGGAGTGGCTGAAGCGTCTGACATTACTGACCTTCCCTCTTGACCTTCCTTCCTTCCATGCACTGCTAACCGTCTGAATGCGCTTTATAGGCTTCACTCTTTGCAAGCTTTCAATTAACTCGGACTCCTTTAAAGACGTCATGAGGTTCTTAAATGCATTCACATTCGTTTAAATCCTTCTAGAATCCTTGAAGACTCCCTCAGGCCTTTTAAAATTCCTTCAGAGTTGTTTGGATTTAGCCTGAAGGCCTTAACCCAGTAGCAGCAACAGGCCAAATTTGCGGCTTTACCGTGTACAAGCGATGGGCCAATTTTTTGCCATGATATAGCCCCCCAAAAATAGTTAATACATAAGCTGATCACAAATGTGTTGATATATATTATGAAAAGATTTGCATGAGTGGTGATTTTTTTCTCATTATTCTCGCTTAGAGGGACCTTTAAGAAACATGATCCCCGCAGCTACCGGGTTAAGAGTGAATTCACATGAGACTGTTTATTGTCATCATCATCATCATCATCATCATCATCATCATCTTCAGCCATTACTCCTTCTCTGTTTTATCATATGTTTTATCGTTCAGTTTTATAATTTCTCAACCAGTTAAAACGACTAAAAAACTTATATCCGTAAATCACACAAAAAAACGTAACAGTCCCCTTACGAACAATCACCATAAACTTTACACCACTTTAGGAGACATCAGGGGACGAAAGAAAAGGGGGGAAGGAGGTGACAGTGGGCGGGGGTGAAGGGAGGGTTGAAGAGTACTCGGGGAACCCTTAAAATATATAAAAAGGCGATCGGAACCTCTTCGAGAACGATTCCAACACCCTTAAAGAGGATCCAAGACTCTTCAAGGCTGTCATGAACCTCTTGGGGGCGTCGAGTGTGTGTGGGTGAGGAGCCCTTGAGAGAGAGAGAGAGTACTATTTCATCGCTCCTTCGATTTACTCGGTCCGAAAACTTAAATTACAGAGAGAGAGAGAGAGAGAGAGAGAATGTTTATGTTCCCTTCGATATGGTCGCAACAAAACATCGAAGTTATTACGAGAGAGAGAGAGAGAGAGCGCAGTTATGGCCGCGATCGCCTCATCAGGGGAAGACATGCAGCTAAATGAGATGTTTCGGAGCTTCAAGTGAAATTTTTTTGCTTCGAATCATGTCCCGAACCGGCGCCTAATGAGGGTTCGGAGCGGGGCAGAAAAAGAGTCGGACCGATAGCGATTGAACCCAACTCTCTCTCTCTCTCTCTCTCTCTCTCTCTCTCTCTCTCTCTCTATGTATGTGTTATAGAGACGCAGTATATTTTACACACACACACACACACATACACACACACACACACACACACACACTTTTTTGTCATCTCATTTCTTCGTCTTTTGTTTTCCTTTCGTATTTTTCTTTTTTAATCTTGTCTCGTTATAAACTTTTGTGTGCATGCGAGGACAGAAATGCATATCAAATAACCTCTCTCTCTCTCTCTCTCTCTCTCTCTCTCTCTCTCTCTCTCTCTCTCTCTCTCTCTCTCTCTCTCTCTCTCTCTCTCTCTCTCTCTCTCTCTCTCTCTCTCTCTCTCGACGGCGGAGCGGAAATAAAACTCAGGATAATGATCGTTCGTCAGTTCGAGTCCCAGAGAGAGAGAGAGAGAGAGAGAGAGAGAGAGAGAGAGAGAGAGAGAGAGAGAGAGAGAGAGAAAAAAAAGACAGGATAGGAGAGAAGTGAAAAAAATGTCTCGTTCGAAGCTGTTTGAAGCCTCGAAAATATGAACCATCACCCAAATGGTCCTTTACTTATTATTATTATTATTATTATTATTATTATTATTATTATTATTATTATTATTATTATTATTATTATTATTATTACTCCTTTTTTTCTTCTTATGTTTACTCTTTTTTTTAATATTTGCTCTCCAAAATCATCCCTTCCTCATTAATTCTCTTTTATTAATATTTCTTTCCTCCTTTTATTATTTTTTTATTATTTTCCCTACGAGAAAAATTATTTCCGTTCCTAACACCTTTTTTCATTTTTTTTTTCCCTTGTCGAATTGGCAGCGAGCGAACCAACTGACGAACGAACCAGTCAATTTAGGATCCAGAACATTAAAAGTGGAAGCATAAAAAGTAGCAACAGTAAAGATGTAATAATAGTAGTAGTAGTGGTAGTAGTAGTAGTAGTAGGAGGAGGAGGAGGAGGAGGAGGAGGAGAAAGGGAGGTCATCAAAATGGTCGGAGGAGGAGGAGGTGGTAAAGGAGATGAGGGAGGAGAAGCAGAAGAAGGAAAATGAGGAGGAGGCGGAGGAGGAGGAGAAGGAGGAGGAGTAGGAGGAGGAAGAGGAGGAGGAGGAGGATTGGGATGCTAAGGAAAATGAGTAGGAGAAGGAGGAGGAGGAGTTACAGCACTTTGGGAAGTTTCTTAGGACGTAGAAAATTAGGGAAGAAGTGGAGGAGAATAAGGGGGAGGAGGCGGAGAAGGAGGAGGAGGAAGAGGAGGTAATCAAAGTGCTCGGTTCCCCTGTTTTATTTCCGTCGTGTGTCCAAATTTTCAACGCGGCTGCCGGAGGCGGAGGAAGCATGGGAGCGCGGAAGAGGGACGCGCCAGGGACCTCGTTGGCCCAGCTGGCTATATCGAGACTGCCTTCGTTAGCAAATTAATCAGTATTTTTTTGCGAGACTCCGGTGATCTAAGTAACTTGATTAAAGCACTTACTCCTCATACACACGAAACTTCTCTGTCCGTTTCTTTCACCCAGAAGTTACGATCAATGTCATATTTTGGAGTTTCAGAAAGGTTGTTCATTCCATTGTGGGTTGATGTGGTATTAGAAAAAAAGTCTGCCAATATTTGTAGTGTATCGCCTCGCTTGAAGTGACAACCTTTATTTCCTGGTCTTGGGTGCTCTTTTTTTTCGTTTTGACCTCACAAACACTTGGAGTAATCGACGTTATTGAACTAATGAAGATGTCTCAAGACCTGTCGTAGTTGTTTTTTCTTAAAGCGTTAAGAGGCTAAGTTGGTTCAGTCTCTGCTTATACAGTTGTTCGCTCTATGGTGCTATTGCCGTTGTAGTGCGTTGCTGTACTCTCGAGGATATCGTTATCCTTTTAGTAATTAGTTGTCAGAACTGCACTGTGTATTCTAGGTGAGGTCTCAGCAACGATTTAGAAAGAAAGCAGTATTTCAGGCATATTACTCTTAAGATGCTTCACCATTAATCCGAGAATACTATTAGCTATTATACAGACATATCTGCATGTTTAAAATCACTGGTGTGTCTATAAATACCTCAAGAACATAAAGAAAAAGACCCTTGCCGTACTTTGAAGCCTGTCCAGTGTCCATTGAGTAACACTCGTTGTGCTCTTCCAGTGAGCCAATCGTCAGACTCTCCCATACCCGCTGACTTTTTTAGAGCTGTCATTCGTGAGGAGTGAAGAGGAAGATGGAGAGAATGAAGAGGTTGTATAAAGTCGAGCAGAGGACATTTTCAGAGTTACGAAGAGGGAAAAATGACGGAATGAGTGAAAGGAAAACAGAATACGTAAAGCTAGATGGTGATATGGAGTAGGAGGAACAAGAAATAAATGGAGGAGGTAGAAGAATAAAAAGAATAGAAATAAGAGGAAAATGAGAAAATGACTGCGAGAAAGAGGAAGTAAAGAAGTAAGGATTTGACCAGGGGGAGGATGCGCAGGAAGAAGAGGAGCAGGAAGAAGGAGAGATAAGAATGTTGCAGAATTGCGCTTAATGTCAAGTTCTGAGTGAGCGACACAATTTTCTCCTTTTTTTTTTAATATGAAAGTTTGAGGGAATGTCTCGTTGTCAAGATCCTGCAATTCGTCTCTTTCTCTCGTTTTCTTTTCCTCGTCTCTTATTATTCTTTTTCTTTTCCTTCAGTCTTTGTTTCTCACGCTCAACCTGACCGCTGTTATTACTTTGTTTCTCTTTTTTTTCTTTCCTCGTCTATTTCTTTTTCATTTTTTATTCCGTCACACGATGATAATAATAATAATACCTGGAAGCTTGATCGTATTTTCTTATACTTTCTTCGTCTTTTTCTTTCACTTTTCCTTATTCGTTCTCACGTTATAATTCATGTCTAGAAAATGTATCATATGTCTTTAATCGGATGCCTTCTTATATAGCATTTCTGTTTTTATTGTTTTCATTCGTCTGTTTATTTTCTGTTTCTTCTTCTTCTTTCTCTTTTTCTTTTTTTTTCTTCTTTTTCTTCTTCTTCTTCTTCTTCTTCTTCTTCTTCTTCTTCTTCTTCTTCTTCTGCTTCTTCTTCTCGTTCTAATCCTCCTTCTTCTTCTTGTTCTTGTATCCGCGTATCCGTCCCTCTTGTTAGCTCTTTCTTAGCCCCATAATAGATTCATCTCCTCCTCCTCTTTTTCCTCTTCCTCCTCCTCCTCCTCCTCCTGCTCCTCTTTTTCCTCCCCGCCGTGTTGCTCGTCTCGTCCTCATCTCGTTGAAGCCTCGCCCGAGACTTTTCTTGCGGGCCGCCATCAGAGAGTTGAGAGAGAGAGAGAGAGAGAGGGGGGGGAGAAAATAGCCTGCCTGCATCTCCTTCTTCCTCCTCCTCCTCCTCCTCCTCCTTCTCTTCCTCCTCCTCCTCCTCCTCCTTCTTCAACGCGATAACTTTTAATTGGTTTCCTGATACCAAGACCTTCAAAACCTCCGGGAATTATAACTGAGACCTCTGCTGTTTCTCTCTCTCTCTCTCTCTCTCTCTCTCTCTCTCTCTCTCTCTCTCTCTCTCTCTCTCTCTCTCTCTCTCTCTCTCTCTCTCTCTCTCTCTCTCTCTCTCTCTCTCTCTCTCTCTCTCTCTCTCTCTCTTGCCTAGTCTCTGTTGCCTAATGAATGGATGTTAATTACTTGCTTTCTTTTCTCTTTCTTTCTATCCATCCTTTTATTTGCTGTTGTGTTCTTTTTTTCCTCTTCTTCCTCCTCCTTTTCCTCCACCTCCTCCTTCTCTACCACTGAGAGGCATTCACACACAACGACCTTCTTCCTCCTCCTCCTCCTCCTCCTCCTCCTCCTCCTTCTCCTCCTCCTCCTCCTCCTGCAAACAAACTGATTACCTTCCTGAAATGTCCTTGTGCCGCCTCCAATACTTTTTGTTTCTCTCTCTCTCTCTCTCTCTCTCTCTCTCTCTCTCTCTCTCTCTCTCTCTCTCTCTCTCTCTCTCTCTCTCTCTCTCTCTCTCTCTCTCTCTCTCTCTCTCTCTCTCTCTCTCTCTCTCTCTCTCTCTCTCTCTCTCTCTCTCTCTCTCTCTCTCTCTCTCTCTCTCTCGGCATGAAAGGGTGTTATTCAGCGTAGTTACACCCTCGAGCGGCTCGCTGGATCAGTTAAAGATGTAGTAGAAATAGTAGTAGTATAAGTAGTGGTAGTAATAGTATGGTTAGTAGTAGTAGTAGTAGTAGTTAGGATGTCAAGAAAGGGAGCTATCTTATGCTTGTCAATGTGTGTTAGGGTATGAATGAAGGGTATGTGTATCTCTCTATTTTCCTGTATAATATATCCAACTGTCTATGTATCTATCACTCTTTGTCTATATATATCTAGCCATCTATATCTAAGGAACTGTTTTTTATCAATATATGTTTGCCTTTTTTCCTACGCAATTTTTCCTTTATAAATAGATGAACTAACTAACTGTGGTATTTATGTTATCCTGTGCTGTCCTCTGTTATCCTTTGGTGTCCCCTTCTTCCTTTTCCTCCTCCTCCTCCTCCTCCTCCTCCTCCTCCTCCTCCTGTGTTGTCCTCAGGAGTTATAAAGTTCTTAACATTTGCGCAAAAACAAAGTTGTTGATCCTTTTTTCCTCCCTTTGCGCTTCCGTTCGACTAAAAGGTAAAGTTGGGGAGGGATTTAAATGCCCGGCCACTACTGCTCGGTTTAAAAGGGAAAGTTGACATGCACTGACAGACAATATGAACAGAGCGTGTGTATTGCCGTTGTGTGTCTGTTTGTGTGTGTCTGGGTGTTCCTTTTTCTCTTCCCCTCCATTCCCTTCCTCCGTTTTTTTTTTTCTCTCTAAAACGAAAGTTGAGGATCCGAGTGTGTCGATTCTAATATTTGAGAGTAGTGAACGTTATACGACTAGTACGGTTCTCTCTCTCTCTCTCTCTCTCTCTCTCTCTCTCTCTCTCTCTCTCTCTCTCTCTCTCTCTCTCTCTCTCTCTCTCTCTCTCTCTCTCTCTCTCTCTCTCTCTCTCTCTCTCTCTCTCTCTCTCTCTCTCTCTCTCTCTCTCTCTCTCTCTCTCTCTCTCTCTCTCTCTCTCTCTCTCTCTCTCTCTCTCTCTCTCTCTCTCTCTCTCTCTCTCTCTCTCTCACCTGTCACCTTGCTTCATCAATTAATATCTCTTCCTTTCTCTCTCCCCACTTCATGCCTTACCTTTCTCCCTGTCCCCCGTCACCTGGTCTCTTATTAATACGTTCAGGTGTGTTCCCCGAGGCCTTACCTGTCGTTATCATTATGGAGACGTACGGCATACCTGTTCCTCACACCTCGCACAGTTTTGTCTTTTAATTAATATGATACCCTCAGGTGTTTCCACGGATGCCTCACCTTCTCTCTTCTCATTACTGAGGTGCGAGCCCTATCTACCTGCCTGTCTGTCTGTTACTTTCACTCTCTCATACCTGTTAGTAGTCTTATCCAGGCGGTGTGTGGTATGTACTTCTTATCTAATTAAATTCACGTATCTTCTCTTAATCTGAGTTTATTTTGGGTCAGGTATTGTTCTTAAGACTTTGTTCATTCCTACTTCTTTGTTTTTTCTAAAGGTACTCTCAATTACTTTCTTACTTAAATTCCTTAACTATCGCATCCGGGTGTTATGTTTCTCCTGAGCTGAGTATCGTTTGGGTCAGCTTTTGTCGTTCTGAAGGTTTTGAAGGCCATTGTTACTCTAGTTTCTTCTCTCAAGGTACTCTCATTTTTTTTCGTACCCAAATTCCTTACCTTCGCCTCCGGGTAATGTGTTGTGTAATTCTTATCTAATTCATTGTTGAGGTATGTTCCCGTCATCCGAGTACCTAGTGGGCTAGATATTGTCATTATTACGGTGGTATACATTGTTACCCTCGGATTCCTTAAATATCATATCCAGGTATTGTCTTGTGTCCTTCATATGGAATTAACTGTTCAGGTATGGTCTCCTTCTTCGAGCATTTAGTGGGTTAGATGTATCATTTCTACAGTCTCTTTGCCCTCACCCTGAAACAATGTAGCACTATTAGCCAGATGTCAAACCCTTTAGCACTCTTATTCAGATGTTTTTTTTACTTCTATACGCCTGAGTGAACGTTGAGGATTTGAGTGTGTCGAGTCTGACATTGAAAGTTGTGAATGTCCCTCTTGTCCTGAAAGCTGTTCCCTCGAGGCTATTTTCTTTCATTGGCTTGTACCAGACTTGCTTCCCCCTTGCATTATTATTATTATTATTATTATTGCTATTATCATTATTTTTGTTGGTGGTGTTTTCTTCCCTATTTTCACTTGCTCAAGCTCTCACATTCCTCTGCTTGTTCTTTATATATTACGCTTCCCTTGACCCCACCTCTGCTCTAACGTTTCAACCCTAGTTAATGTTTACCTGTTCCGTCTCCCCAGTTCCCACAGACACCTGCTTGTCTTCCGGGAGCGGGAACAACACCCGCAACAATAGTCCAACATTCATACACAACACCCCCGGTTCTATTGTTATCCTGAAGTCGCGCAACACACACCGCGTATTGCCGCTCGCCACATGACTGCCGGGACTGTTCCACTCATCTACCGCTCTATTAGTGAATACAGTTTTGCCTTTGATAGAACAGAAATGAGCACCGAGGTCACGCGCAGCTAGGGCGTAGACCCATAACTTTACAAACTCACTTTAATGAACCTAATTTTACCCAGGAAAACCCCATTACTTCGTGTTTTGCCTGATTTTCTTACCACCAAAACCTTACTAACATCACCCTCATTAAAGCCCTTCATCAAAATTAAGTATCTTTTGTACTAAAAATATATACCTTACGTGAAGAGTCAAGGATTTAAACCCACGCCAGAAAACCACCGCAGAACAACAGAAAGGGGAACTTTTTACCCCTCAGCCACCGAATAGAGTGTTGAGAAAGAGGGGAGGAGAAAGGGGAGGAGGGGAAGGAATCAAAGGACCTAACCTGAACTATATTTTTATTATTATTATTATTATTATTATTATTATTATTATTATTATTATTATTATTATTATTATTATTATTATTATTATTATTATTATTATTATTATTATTATTATTATTATTATTATTATTATTACTATTACCATTGTTATTATTACTATTATTATTGTTATTATTATTATTATAATTATTGAATGTCTTACATCTTCTGATTCCTTTTCTGCTTATATTCTTCCTTTGATTCTTTTCTTTGCATAATTATCCTCTTCCTCTTCCCCTCCTCCTCCTCCTCCTCATCCTCCGCCTCCTCCTCATTATCATCGTTATCGTAATTATTTTAATTGCTCGTGGCTGGAGAGTCAGGACGCTCTCTTGTAAGTGAAACGTGACTTAATTGCACCGTAGACTTTTGTATTTCATTATTTGATTCAAAAGGTTGATCGACTTTTTTGACTACATCTTACGCTACGAACGTTTGGAGCCCTGAAAGGCGTTTGGCTTTGATGCTGGTGAAGTTGTGTTGTTTGTAAAATGTTTTCTGCGGGTTCCAAGCGAGCGGCGCCCTGGCGGTGTTGATGTATTGACGGGGCGCTGAAGACGTTATGAGCTGGCGAAAGGGTGTGAGGTGAGGATAGAAGCGTGATTGGTGTTCCCTCCGATGGCAGTAACATAGTCTGACAGCAGTCCTGCGAGGAAACATGTGAGTGAACGGCGTTGTGTGTATATAATAATACATAGACAGGCGCCGGGAGTCTGCCAAAAGAGAAATGCGATACAAAAAATGAAGAAATCCTCACTCACTCACTCACTCACTCACTCACTCATTAACTAACTCACTCACTCACTCACTCACTCACTCACCCACATACACTCAATCACTCACTCATTCACTCACTCATTCACTCACCTACTCACTCACTCCCTCTCTCACCCACATACCCTCCACTCATTCACTCACTCATTCATTTATTCCTACATACTGAATACTATAACATGAAAGCGCTGCCACTTTACCAATCTTTCTTACTTACAATCCCTTACCACTTACAAGGGGGCTTCGTGGTGCAGTGGTTAGCACACTCTGCTCACAACCGAGAGAGCCCGGCTCGATTCCCGGGCGGAGTGGAAAAATTTGGGCGGCTTTTCCGATACCCTACGCCCCTGTCCACCCAGCAGTGAATGGGTACCAGGTATTAATCAGGGGTTGTGTCCCGTCTCTTAGATCTGTTCCCTTCTCCTATAATTCCTTCCCCCTCTGTCTCTTTCCGT
The DNA here is from genome assembly GCF_024679095.1 of Eriocheir sinensis. NCBI lineage: Eukaryota > Metazoa > Arthropoda > Malacostraca > Decapoda > Varunidae > Eriocheir > Eriocheir sinensis. Next base: position 5,114,946 of record NC_066553.1, read on the forward strand.
CATATGACCACAGATGTTGCGCCGACTAAACGAAACTTTCCAACTTAGCCATTTACAACCCTGTCTCTATTTACAATCCTATGCCATTTACAACCCTTTGCCATTTACATCCCATTACCATTTACAAGAAGCTGTCGTGACTGCCTGTACGTTGTTAAGAGCACCGCTGTCTCTCAATAGTGACTACGAGGCAAAGATTCCAACCCCTGACCAATAGCACATAAGTCACGGACGTCCTCCGCTGCGCCAACTCTAAGCTGAAGGAGTTTTAGTGTTTATTGGCGAAGACGTTTACGAGGCGGGATATAGTTTTGGAAGTGTTTACAAGTGGCGGCCAAATCGTTTACTTCAGTTCCTGGTATATACGGGGTCGGGTTTAGTCCTGAAAAGTTTTATTGGGTGGATCTGACTCTTTACTAGTGAGCCTGACGTGTGAGAGGCCGGGAAGTGATGTTTGAATTGTCTTTAATATTTCGTAAATGTTTCTTTTTTTATATTGATTTTTATGTTGTTGTGAGAGTCTTAAAGCACATGATATGCTGAGTTAGCCTTGGGAACCTTCATTTATTAGTCAAAGCACTGCTGGTAATGATAAAGAAGAGCTCTTGTCCTGAAACCGTTAATGATATGTATTCAAAACGTTAAGGAGTAGATTTCAAGCTTAAAAGATGTATTTTTTTTTTACCGTGGAAGTCTTTTCAATAGCTTCTTTATATTACCGCTGAAGACAACAAGGTAGAAAAGACAGAAACGTTAATGATACATACATTGAACACATTGATAAAAGTCTTGAATCCAGGGGTGTGTAGTCGGAGTCGGAGTCGCCGGAGTCGCCTACTTTTGGTCGGAGTCGGACTCGGTAAAAATATCTCCAACTCCGATTCCTTTACAATACGTGTGATGTTGTGTGTCTGGGTGTGGTGTGGTGTGGCTTGATGTGGTGTGACGCGTGGTGTGGCGGGGTTTTATTGGCCTACCACTGTACTACAAAAAAAGGGGAGGGGGGAAGGGTATGGAGTCGTAGTCGGAGTGGGAGAAGGACTCGCAACCTTAAAACATCCTGAAGTCTGAGTCGGTAACGGAGTCGGAGCTTTAATTTTTTTGTAGTCTGAGTCGGTAACAGAGTCGCAGCCTTAAAATTTCTTGGAGTCTCAGTTGGTAACAGAGTCGCAGCCTTAAAATTTCTTGGAGTCGCAACCTTAAAATTTCTTGGAGTCGCAACCTTAAAATTTCTTGGAGTCGCAACCTTAAAATTTCCTTAAGTCTGAGTCGGTAACGGAGTCGCAACCTTAAAATTTCCTGAAGTCTGAGTCGCAAACGGAGTCGCAGCCTTAAAATTTCCTGAAGTCGGAGTCGGAAACGGAATCGCAACTTTAAAATTTCGTCGGACTCGGAGTCGGCGATTTTCATTTTATATCCAACTCCACAACTCTCACGAAATTTTAACTGGGGAAGAATGATGTCTTTTTAATCGCTTATTTGTATTAGCGCTGCAGACGAGGAGGACGGCGAGTTAAGTGTTCCGGTAATGTCTGCGCCAAGTACTGGGAACGTTGGTTATCGCCTCAGGAAGGAAGGAACGCCCGCCTCGCCATTCTTCAAGGTTTATGTGTAGTAGCAAACAGCTGTGGTACTAAAAAGACATTTACAACGCCCCTCCTACTCCTCCTCCTCCTCTTTCTCCTTCCTTTTTCTACTCGCCCTCCTCCTTCTCCTCTCCTTTTCTTCTCCCTTTACTTTCTTCTCATTTCCATCTTCATCCTTTTCTTTCGTGTCTTATGTTCTGTTTTTTTTATTTCTTCTGTTTCCTTCTCTTCTAATCCTTCTTCTATTCCTCCTCCTCCTACTCCTCCCTTCTCCTCTGTCCTTCTCCTTCTCATTTTATGCTCCCTTCCCTCCTAACCCTTTTCTTCCTTCCCTTAATTTTTTCAACTTTTCATCGTCAATTTCATTCCTCCTCCCCCTCCGCTTTTTCCTTCAGCTCCTTCTCCTACCTTTTCTTCCCTGCTCCTTCTCCTTTTATGCTCCTTTCCCACCTCATTCCTCTCTTCGTTTTATTCAAATTTTACTTTTCTTTGTCATTTTCCTCCTTTTCCTCCTTTTCCCTTTTCCTCCTTAAATTCCTTCTCCTCCTCCTCCTTATTCTTTTTCTCCTCTTCTTTCTTCTATTTTTCTTCACCCTTTTCGTGTTGCTCCTTCCTATGCTCATCCTTCACTTCCCCTTTCTTCATTTATTCTTTTTTTTATATATTTATTTTTCCTCCTCTTTCTCCTCCTCCTCCTCCTCCTCCTCCCCCTTTCTTCATTTATTCTTTTTTTTATATATTTATTTTTCCTCCTCTTTCTCCTCCTCCTCCTCCTCCTCCTCCCCCTCCTATCCTGCTCCTCTCCCTTTTCGTGTTGCTTCGCCTCATTATCATTATCTTTCTCCTTTCCCTTTCTTATTTTTTTGTTCCTTTTGTTTTATTGTTCGTTTTTTATTCTTTCTTTTTCTTCCTCCGCCTCCTCCTTATGCTACTACTACTACTACTACTACTACTACTACTACTATTACTACTACTACTATTACTACTACTACTACTACTACTACTACTACCGCTACTACTACTACATCGCCAAAAAAAAAATGCTCGGATGGTTCTGATTACGACTTGTGACAGAGTGTAAAAATTGAGTTGGAATGGTCTCGTAAAATTCGAACCCATCCACACACACACACATACACACACATACACACACACACACGCACACACAACTTGGAATGTATGATTAGTCTCAGTGTGTGTGTGTGTGTCTGTGTGTGTGTGTGTGTGTGTGTTTATGCCTTCCCTTATCTCTCCCTTCCCTCCTTACCACCTCCTCCCCTCCCTTTCTTCCTTCCTCCGTTTCTCCCATTCTCCCTCCTTCCCTCCCACCCCTCACCTGGCCCGCCCTCCACACCTGCGAGTCTTAATTAATTACGGCCCGCACCTGGGAACACTTGACTCGCCTCACCTCCGCTGCGCTTCGACTCGTCTGCGATTCTCCGTTCCATGTGTGTGCATGTGTGTGTGTGTGTGTGTGTGTGTGTGTGTGTGTGTGGTGGTGAGGGGCAGGTTCGTGTGTATATGTGTGTGTGTTAAATGTTTTGTTTGTTTTTGTTACCTATTGTGTTTGTCCTTTAGCATTTTTTCTATTTTTGTATTTCTATTATTGTTCTTTTCTCCTATTCCTATTTTATTGTCCTCTGTATCTCTTATTGTTATTTTCTTATGTTACTCTTTCTTTGCTTCTTTTTTTTCTCTCTCTTTTTCTTGCTCCTGTTGTTAATGTTGTAGTTGTTTGTGGTAATGAGTTTGTCTTTTATACTTTTTTCTTGTTTCTTTTTACCGTTTCTTCTTATTATTTTATTCGTTTTCGTTTTTCTTTGTCTACTTTATTCTTCCTGTTCCTTTTCCTCCACTTCCTTTTCCTCCGGCTGTTCCAACTTCCATTCCTCTTCCTGCTTATCATCATCCTTTTCCCCCCTCCTCGCCCTCCTCAATTTCTGCTTCCTCCTTATTCCCTTTTCCTCCTCCTCCTCCTCCTCCTCCTCCTCCTCCTCCTTCTCCTCCTCCTCCTCCTCCGTTTATTTATCAGGCCCTAAACTTGGCGAGCCGCGCGGGACGCTGCTCTGCGTGCCTGAACGGCTTAATTTCCAATGGAACAGACGCGATATTAACGAGGGGAGAGAGAGAGAGAGAGAGAGAGAGAGAGAGAGAGAGAGAGAGAGAGAGTTGATTGCTCCGTATTGGTCACTTTGTACAACATTTCCCTGTCGGTCTGTTGCGGTTCCCTTGAGGTCTTAGGGCGAGAGAGAGAGAGAGAGAATTTCAATACCCAAAACGTCTCTTTTTTTTGTACTCTCTCTCTCTCTCTCTTTTATTAGTATTAGTAAATTTGCAGACGACACAAAGATTGGTAACTCGGTTCTCACTGACGAAGACAGGCAAAGCCTCCAAGAGGATTTGCACAAAATTTCAGCTTGGTCGGATAGATGGGAGATGCCCTTTAACGTAGACAAGTGCCAGGTCCTTCAAGTTGGAACGAGGAATTAGAAGTTCGAATACGAAATGCGCGGCGTTAAACTCAAAAGCGTTCAATGCGTCAAAGACTTGGGGGTCAAAATCGCGTCAAACCTCAAATTCTCACAGCAATGCATCGATGCAGCAAATAAAGCGAACAGAATGTTGGGCTTCATTAAAAGAAACTTTGTATTCAAGAATAAAGATGTAATACTCCCGCTCTACAACAGTTTAGTCAGACCCCACTTGGAATATGCGGTACAGTTTTGGTCTCCCCACCATGCAAAGGATATTGCTAAATTAGAAGGTGTTCAGCGTCGGGCAACGAAAATGATCCCTTCCTTGCGCAACAAATCCTACGAAGAAAGGCTTTCTACCCTTAACATGTTCTCTCTTGAGAAACGTCGCCTCCGAGGAAAACTGATCGAATGTTTTAAAATACTTAATGGTTTCACGAATGTAGACAGATCAACATTGTTTCTGATCGATGACACTTTGCGCACGAGGAACAATGGCGTAAAACTCAGATGTAGACAAGTAAATTCAGACTGCACCAAATTTTTCTTCACCAACGTTGTAGTGCGAGAATGGAATAAGCTTCCACCGTCAGTGGTCCAGTGTAACACGATTGACTCCTTCAAAAATAAGCTCGACCGTCACTTCCTTCAACTTAATATCAACTAGAGTAGAAATGCAACGTTTTGGAGTCTTCTGATTAATGTTAAATCACTTAGGTTTAAGGACAGACCACCAAGTCTGGACCATGGGGTGTGTGTGGTGTGATTTTCTTTTTATATCTATATATCTCTCTCTCTCTCTCTCTCTCTCTCTCTCTCTCTCTCTCTCTCTCTCTCTCTCTCTCTCTCTCTCTCTCTCTCTCTCTCTCTCTCTCTCTCTCTCTCTCTCTCTCTCTCTCTCTCTCTCTCTCTCTCTCTCTCTCTCTCTCTCTCTCTCTCTCAAATAAAGAAAAAAAAAGCGTTGAGAGGGAACAGGACCGAGGCTGATTGGATTCGGGTCGGGCTGGACTTTCCTTGAGTAAGATTAGAGAGAGAGAGAGAGAAGAGAGTAGAAGTTCGCAAGATGGATTCGCATGGCTCAAGAGTTTCTTCTCTCTCTATCTCTCTCTCTCTCTCTCTCCTCTCTCTCTCTCTCTCTCTCCCTCTCTCTCTCTCTCTCTCTCTCTCTCTCTCTCTCTCTCTCTCTCTCTCTCTCTCTCTCTCTCTCTCTCTCTCTCTCTCTCTCTCTCTCTCTCTCTCTCTCTCTCTCTCTCTCTCTCTCTCTCTCTCTCTCTCTCTCTCTCTCTCTCTCTCTCTCTCTCTCTCTCTCTCTCTCTCTCTCTCTCTTCTTTGGTAGTGGTCAATTCCCTTTCTGTTCGCTTAAAAGGAAAAGTGCCTTTAGATTCATATCCCCTGTGTGTGTGTGTGTGTGTGTGTGTGTGTGTGTGTGTGTGTGTGTGTGTGTGTGTGTGTGTGTACGAGATTGTATTATTTCGGTTAGATTTTACTGCATAGAAGAAGTATTGTTAGTCATTATTTTTTTTTATTTTACTTAGTCTTTTTTTTCCATTTTCTTTTTCCCCCTCTTCTTCCTCTTCCTACTTTCCCCACGCCTCCTTCTCTTAAAACTCCTTCCTATTTCATAACTTTTTTTCCTATTTCTTTTTATCATCATCTCTATCGTTTCTCTTCCTCCTTTTTTCTCCATATCTTCTCTATCCTCAACTTAACCAAAATCATCACCATCATCAATATCATCAAGAGCCAGGATTGAGAGTTGAAATAGTCTCCCATACAAAGTTAAATAAAAAAAACGGTCCCACACGGAGAAGCGCATATCGTAAAGTGAAAAAAAAGTCGTTACTGTTGTTGTCCAGAATCCCTACAGTCGCTATGGTCGCCAACAGTCGCTATTTCTCACCCACGTTTTGTCTGTCAGTCCACCAGGGTCGCGGTCAAACGTTTAGGTGAATGTTTTAATTTTTCTTTCTTTATCCTCTCTTGCTTCTATTCTTATTTCCGCTCCACTTCCTCCTTCCTCCATGCGTTATCCTTCTCTTCCTGTTTCACCCTTTCCTCCTCCTCCTCCTCCTCCTCCTCCGTTTGTTTTATTTTATTTTCTCTTACTTTATTTTCTCTTCTCTTATCCTCTCTTATTTGTATTCCAATTTCCCCTCCACATCCTCCTCCACATTCTCTTTCTCTTCCTGTTTCACCCTCCTCCTCCTCCTCCTCCTCCTCTTCCTCCTCCTCCACTTCATTTCCCTCCTGCTTCTTCTCATTTCCCTCTTCCTCCTCTTCATTTCCTTCCTCTTTCTACCTCCTCTTCGTTCCTCGTCCTCGTGCTCCTCTTCTTCTTCTTCTTCTTCACCCTTGTCATTTCCCACGCTCACCTCCTCTTCCTCCACCTCCTCCTCCACCTCTTCCTATTCCTCCTCCTCCTTTTTTTTTGTACTTATCTCCTGTTCCTTTGTTTTTCCTATATGTTTTGTACTGTTATTTTCCTATTATTCCTTTTATTCCATTTATCTTTTCCTCCACTTTTTATTTATCCTCCACCTCAACCACCCACCCATCCATCCTTACATCCACTTCATCCTTGCTTAACCTTATTCGATCTTCACATAGTCATCCATAAGCTCGTTAGTCCACCTCTCCACAACTTTTCGCCTCGCTCCACCTCACCTCTCCTCTTACTCCAACTTTCATTTCCTCTTTAAGCGTAATGAGGCTTATGACAACACCAGGAGTAATAATGACCACCCCCCCCCCACCCCCCACCCCCCACCATCCATTGTGCTCTGGTTTCGTGCGCTCCGGCCTCTACTTACTTTGTTCGCTTTCTCATGCAATACTTTTACTTGCTTGGTTTAAGGCCTGAAGGAAAGGCTTAGTGTAGCGTGTGTGTGTGTGTGTGTGTGTGTGTGTGTGTGTGTGTGTGTGTGTGTGTAATAACAGGAGTAAATAACAAACGAGTAAAGTTATTCACTGGATTAACCTAACCTAACCTAACCTAAGCTAACCTAACCTAACCTAACCTAACCTAACCTAACCTAACCTAACCTAACCTAACCTAACCTAACCTAACCTAACCTAACCTATCACAATCGTCGTCATCATCATCTTTATCACCCATTTCCTGTCCAGGCGGGGATGTGGGGTCAGTCAGGCGGCTATTTTCACAAGCGTGCCAGAAATATGTTGTTAGGGGAGGAACGTTTTGTGTCCGTCTCCATCTCCTGTGCCGCCAAAGCCTCAGTGAGGGATTCTTAACGCATGGCTTTGCACGTGTATAAATATTGGAAGGAAAATACCTTCAACGTCCTGCTGCTAAAATGTACAATATAAAAGATGTAAAAGAATTTCTAGATGATGAATAGTAGTAGTAGTAGTAGTAGAAGTAGTAGTAGTAGTAGTAGTAGTAGTAGTAGTAGTAGTAGTAGTAGTAGTAGTAGTAGTAGTAGTAGTAGTAATAGTAGTAATAATAGTAGTAGTAGTAGTAGTAGTAGTAGTAGAAATAGTAGTAGTAGTAGTAGTAGTAGTAGTAGTAGTAGTAGTAGTAGCAGCAGTAATAGTAGTAGTAGTAGTAGTAATAGTAGTAGTAGTAGTGAGAATAATACTAAAAATAGAAAATAATAATACCGTTAGACTCCAAGGAAATATCATGAACCTAATATTGTTTTTCTTTTTTTCCCGCAGGAGCTGTGTGGATACGTGGCAACATTTGGTAAGTGTCCCACAACTTTGCGTTCCTTAGTATTTATTTTTAGTATCGTACCCATTAGTATACACACCTGTACACGAAGCTTGGAGGAGAATACAAGATGGGTTGACCTACACATAGCACCTCATGAGACTTTCTTTTCTTCGGTATAATCCATTCACTAATAGGTTTGCCCTTCATTGTAAGCTTTTATTTGTATTTACATTAACTACTCAGCTGGGAGGAGAATACAAGATGCACCACATGAGACTTTCTTTTCTTCGGTATTAATCATTCACTAACAAACTTGCCCTTCATTGTAAACTTTTATTTGTACGGTATTATCCATTCACTAACAAACTTGCCCTTCATTGTAAACTTTTATTTGTACGGTATTATCCATTCACTAACAAACTTGCCCTTCATTGTAAACTTTTATTTGTACGGTATTATCCATTCACTAACAAACTTGCCCTTCATTGTAAACTTTTATTTTTACGGTATTATCCATTCACTAACAAACTTGCCCTTCATTGTAAACTTTTATTTGTACGGTATTATCCATTCACTAACAAACTTGCCCTTCATTGTAAACTTTTATTTTTACGGTATTATCCATTCACTAACAAACTTGCCTTTCATTGTAAACTTTTATTTTTACGGTATTATCCATTCACTAACAAACTTGCCCTTCATTGTAAACTTTTATTTGTACGGTATTATCCATTCACTAACAAACTTGCCCTTCATTGTAAACTTTTATTTGTACGGTATTATCCATTCACTAACAAACTTACCCTTCATTGTAAACTTTTATTTGTACGGTATTATCCATTCACTAACAAACTTGCCCTTCATTGTAAACTGTTATTTGTATTTACATTAATTATTTTGCTGCTTCTTGATCCAGTACCCATTCGTTAACTAAATTTGGTCATCTCCTAAAACCTGGATTAATCGGATCTTGTTATGACTGTTCCGGATTCCACTTTTTTTTAATCAGTATAACAACACCATCACCACCAATGTTGATCCCCTTAACCCGTTAATATCAATACCTCACGCAGCATTACACCGACTTTACCTTTCCATAGCATACACATTGTAGCAGATAACATGGATATAGCCTTGGAATTAACCCGGTAGCTGCAGGGATCATGTTTCTTAAAGGCCCCTCTAAGCGAGAAAAATGAGAAAGAAATCATCACTCACGCAAACCATTTCATAATATATATCAATGCATTTGAGATCAGTTTATGCATCATCTATTTTGGGAGGGTTTATATCATGGCAAAAATGTGGCCCGTCGCTGGTACACGGTAAAGCCACAAATTTGGCCCGTCGCTGCTACCGGGTTCAGGAACTATTTCGACTTATAACAATACACATGCTATAGTAAGAATTAACATCATAATTAGAAAAGGAAAAATACAAACACAAACCCTGTCAGTACTAACACCAACACTAAACATATCTAACACTACACTACACAACAGCATACCAAAACAACATTATAAACACTTACCCACGTCGAGGCTGGGCACTTCCTTCACCACGTTGGTCACCACGCCGACCACCACGCCAGGCGCCGCGCACACCACCGCCAGCACCACCACCCACGCCCACACGCCAGCACCGCGCCGCCGCCCCCCCACAGCCCACCACACCCACGCTAACACTAGGCTGATCATGGTGGTGGTAGTGGTGGTGGTGGTGGTGGTAGTGGTGATGTGATGGTGGTGATGATGGTTGTACTGACAGTAGTAGTTGTAGTAGTAGTGGTTATCGTAGTAGTAGTAGTAGTAGTAGTAGTAGTAGTTTTAAATGGCAAAGCTCACACCACCACTGCTACTACTACCACCACTACTACTACTACTAATTCTTCTGCTACTTTCTCGACTACTCTTTTATTAGTAGTGTAAGTAGTATAAAGGAAGTGAGGTAGGAAGGGTAGTAGTTGTAGTAGTAGAAGTGGTAGTAGTGGAAGAATTAGTGGTAGTCGTTTTTTCATGGCAGTGGTAGTGGCAGTGGTGGTGGTGGAGGTGGTGGAGTGGAGGCGGTGGTGGTGGTGGTGGTGGTGGCGGTGGAAGTGGAGGCGGTGGAGGCGGTGGTGGTGGTGGTGGTGGTGGCGGTGGAAGTGGAGGCGGTGGAGGCGGTGGTGGTGGTGGTGGTGGTGGCGGTGGAAGTGGAGGCGGTGGAGGTGGTGGTGGTGGTGCTTTCTCTCTCTCTTCTTTTTTTCTCTCTTTCCCTCTCTCTGTCTCTCACTCTTCTCTTGCTCTCTCTCTCTCTCTCTCTCTCTCTCTCTCTCTCTCTCTCTCTCTCTCTCTCTCTCTCTCTCTCTCTCTCTCTCTCTCTCTCTCTCTCTCTCTCTCTCTCTCTCTCTCTCTTCACTCCCTCGCCGCCGAAGTTAGCTGAAACAAAGGAAAATAGAGTTAGTTGTGTTTTTTTCTCTTCATTGCACTAACATTTTTTTTAATCCTGTACTTTCTTTTTTTCCTTTCTTTCTCCTTTTGTGAGTAATTTGCCGGAAGTGTTTCCTTAATTGTTTTTTTTTTTTTTAAGTTTGACTCAATTGTTTTATTTCTATGCTTTTGTTGTGTGTGTGTGTGTGTGTGTGTGTGTGTGTGTGTGTGTGTGTGTGTGTGTGTGTTGTTACTGTTGTTGTTGTTGTTGCTGATGTTATTGTTCCTTAATGAAAATTGTCTATTAACCTTTTTTTTTTATTTTTTACTATTGTCGTTTTTGTTCTTTTCATTATTCTTGAGTTTTTTATGTTAATATTGTGTGTGTTTGTTTGTTTGTTTCTCTTTTTCTTTTTCATTTTCGGTATATTCAAAAAGGGAAAAAATCAATGGAAAAAGAAGTGTTTGAAAATGGCGAAAGTATGAAAAAAAAGAGATAAAAAGAAAACTGTAAATTACATGACTACGAGAGAGAGAGGGTTTAGAATCCTGGGCTCCAGTTAGGTGTAATAAATTTAATAATTTAATGACCTCTCACTCTCTCTCTCTCTCTCTCTCTCTCTCTCTCTCTCTCTCTCTCTCTCTCTCTCTCTCTCTCTCTCTCTCTCTCTCTCTCTCTCTCTCTCTCTCTCTCTCTCTCTCTCTCTCTCTCTCTCTCTCTCTCTCTCTCTCTCTCTCTCTCTCTCTCTCTCTCTCTCTCTCTCTCTCTCTCTCTCTCTCTCTCTCTCTCTCTCTCTCTCTCTCTCAATTTTGCTCTATTAACTTTATTTCTCTCCTCTTCTCTTTTTCTCTTTCTTTTCTTCTTTCCTCATTTATAATTTCGTTCCTCCCTTCCTCCCTTTCCTCCTAAGTTCTTTCTATTCCTCCATCTCTCTCATCTCAGTTCTAAATTCTAATATCATCAACTTTTTTCTCATCCCCTCGTTTCTTCTAGTCTCTTAAATCTTCTTCTTCTTCTTCTTCTTCTTCTTCTTGATGATCGTCTTTTGTTATTTTTGTTTACTTTAGTCTTCGTTGTCATCTAACCTATTTTTGTACTTTATTCATTATCATCATCATCATCTCCTCCCCCTCCTCCTCCTCCTCCTTTTCCTCCTCCTATTCCTTCTAATCGTTCTTCTTCTCCTCTTCCTTAATTACCCAACCCTAAATCCTTCATATCTACCTTCACTTTTGTCTCCTCCTCCTCCTCCTCTTCCTCCTCCTCCTCCTCCTCCTCATCATCATCATCAGCTTCCCTCCTCCCTCCTTCTCTCCCTCACTTCCTTTACTATATTTTCATCACCATCAGATTAATCCTTCTCTATCTCATTCCTTCTCCCTCGCTCTTTCTCATTCTTTCTTTCGTTATCTCTCTCTCTCTCTCTCTCTCTCTCTCTCTCTCTCTCTCTCTCTCTCTCTCTCTCTCTCTCTCTCTCTCTCTCTCTCTCTCTCTCTCTCTCTCTCTCTCTCTCTCTCTCTCTCTCTAAATGCCACGATAACCTTGAAAGGATTACTTAAGAAAATGAGCAATGAAAGAGAAAGAGAGAGAGAGAGAGAGAGAGAGAGAGAGAGAGAGAGAGAGAAGGTAAAAATAATATAAAAATGACATGAAATAAATACAATAGAAAAGATGGAAAGGAAGGTCAGACAGACACAAAAAGACAGACAGACAGACAGACAGACAGACAGACAGACAAGAAACCAAAATAATGAAGCCATCTCAATCTCTTCTCACGCACTCACTTTCCTTCTCCCACTTTCTCCTCCTCTTCTTCCTCCTCCTCCTCCTCCTCCTCCTCCTCCTCCTCCTCCTCCTCCTCCTCCTCTTCCTTTTCGTCTTCATCCTTTTAGTCATTTTCTTTTTTACCCTAACTATTCCACCCCCCGCCCCCCCCTCTCTCTCTCTCTCTCTCTCTCTCTCTCTCTCTCTCTCTCTCTCTCTCTCTCTCTCTCTCTCTCTCTCTCTCTCTCTCTCTCTCTCTCTCTCTCTCTCTCTCTCTCTCTCTCTCTCTCTCTCTCTCTCTCTCTCTCTCTCTCTCTCTCTCTCTCTCTCTCTCTCTCTCTCTCTCTCTCTCTCTCTCTCAGTGTTAATCCGCAATATATATTTTAGCAATTACAAGAAATATGGGAAAGGATTGGATCGCTTTAATTGATAACGACTGAGAGGGGATACACACACACACACACACACACACACACACACACACACACACACACACACACACACACACACGAACAAAAAGATAAGGGTCATGTGTTTAGTCCAGTAAAGTGTGTGTGAGTGTGTGTGTGTTTGTGTGTGTGTGTCTGTGTGTGTGTGTGTGTGTGGCGAGGGGAGGGAGGAAGGAAGGAATTAGAGCAACATAGAAGGAAAGAAGGAAGGGAGCGAGGATGTAGGAGGGAAAAGAAAGATATATAAAGAGAGATTCCAAGAAGAGAGAGAGAGAGAGAGGAGGAGGAGGAGGAGGAGGAGGAGGAGGAAGAAGAAAGCGAAAGTTTTGTCAGGAACATGAAGATAGAGTGGAAGAAGAAGAAAAAAAGGGAAGAGGAGGAAGAAGAGGAGGAGGAGGATTAAGAGGAAGAAGAGGAGGAGGAGGAGGAAGAGAAAGAGAAGGAGGAGGAGGAGGAGGAGAAAAAGATCCCGGAGAAGACAGGAAGTACTCGTGAAGTGACGGAAAGAATGGCGTGAGAGAGAGAGAGAGAGAGAGAGAGAGAGAGAGAGAGAGAGAGAGAGAGTTCTTGCAATATCGTCAGCATTTTAGAATCTTAATCCACTATTTTATTTCTCTCTCTCTCTCTCTCTCTCTCTCTCTCTCTCTCTCTCTCTCTCTCTCTCTCTCTCTCTCTCTCTCTCTCTCTCTCTCTCTCTCTCTCTCTCAGTACCTTGTAAACCCAGAAATAATTATATGTGTGTGTGTGTGTGTGTGTGTGTGTGTGTGTGTGTGTGTGTGTGTGTGTGTGTGTGTGTGTGTGTGTGTGTGTGCTCAAATTTTCATAAGAGAGAGGTCATCAAATACATATTAAGATTCGCTTCCGCAGAGAGAGAGAGAGAGAGAGAGAGAGAGAGAGAGAGAGAGAGAGAGAGAAGGGAAGTAGAGGTTTGTGGGTTAAGAAAAAGGTTAGTAAGTTAGATGTAAACTTTGCCTATATTGTTACCCTCAGAGAGAGATTACCAAGGGGATGGAAAGATAAGCGATAAAATGTCAAGAAACAAAGAAAAAACAGATGAAACTAAAAGAAGAGACAAAAGGAGGGAGAATATAGAGGAAATGAAGGAAGCTGGAGGAGAAAAAGAAGAAGAAGAAGAAGAAGAAGAAGAAGAGGAGGAGGAGGAGGAGGAGGAATGAGAGAAAGGAAATACACTCTTTCATCCATTCTTTCTTCTCCTCCAAACTTCCGCTCCTCCTCCTCTTCTTCTTCGCTTTCTTCCTCCTCCTCCTCTTTTTCCTCCTCCTCCTCCTCCTCCTCCTCCTCCTCCTCCTTTTCCTGAACTATGGATACCCTGTATTACATTTTGTTACAATGGATGTTGTATGCAAAGCTTGAAGGAAGAGAGGAAGAAGAAGAGGAGCATTAGGAAGAGGAGAAACACAAAGCAACATAAAGAAAGAACAAACAACAGCAGACATAATGGTTCTTACGAGGCTGTTTGTAACAAGCTACACTAACTATCTAATCAAAGGTGGAAGATGAAGGACTGGAGTGATAATTGATAGACAGGGCAAAAAAAAAACGTGAAAATTTTGAAGGAAAGAAAAAAAAAGAAAAATGAAGAAAGATTATAGAAGAAAAAGTAGAAGAAGAAAAAGAAGAAAGTTAGAAAGAACGAAAAAGAGGACCACGGAAGAAGAAAATAGGAAGCAAAATCGGAAGAAAACTCAACTCTTGGTAGATTAAAAGAAGAAGGTCGTAACAGTAATAAATGGAATCGAGAGAGGAAAATAAATGATAGAAAATAATAGTAATAATAATAATAATAATAATAATAATAATAATAATAATAATAATAATAATAATAATAATAATAATAATAATAAAGAAACAGAACAATAATAAAGAAAGAATGCGTGAGCGAATCAAAGGAAAAGAGAGAATGTGATAATAAAAGTAAGATAAGAGTTAAAGAATAATACAAAGAAATATCAAAAGAAAAGAAAAAGAATGGAGAAACGAAGAGGAGGTTAATAAAGAAAGGGATAATGGAGAAAGTGATGATTGGGAGACAGAAAAAAATGAGAAAATTGTGAAGGAGAGGAAGAAAAAAGATAAAAGCGAAGAAAAACAGAGAAAGGACGAAACAAAAGGAGGAGGAGAGGAAAGAGGAGGTCATTGGAGGAAAAGAAAAAGAAATAAGAAAATGAAAAGAAAATGTAGATAAAGTTGATTCTGATAATAATGATGAACAGAGAAGAAGAAGAAGAAGATGAAGAAGAAGAAGAAGAAGAAAAAAAAGAAGAAGAAGAAGAAATAAAAAAGAAGAGGAAGAAGAAGAAGAAAAGGGAGATAAAGAAAATGCAGAAGAAAAAGAAGTAAAAGAAGAAAGAGTTAAAAAAAAGGATGAATAGAACAAGAAGTAAAAGAAGGTAAAAAAGAAGAAAGAAGAAGGAGAATAATAATTTAAAGTATAAAAAAGAAAAAAAAGAGAAAGAAGAAGAAGGAAAAGAAGTAGAAGAGGAGGAAGAGGAAGAAAAAATGAAGATGGAAGTAATGACGATGTCTATAGAAACCTAATTAAAGGAGAAGTAGGAGGAAGAAGAAGAAGAGGAAGAGGAAACATGGAAACATGGACTAGCAGGCAGCAGAAAGCCTGTTGGCTCATTACTAGGCTGCCTGCGTTCAGTGATTTAATCAATCCGTTTGCCACAGGAGTGGCTTGCAGGGAAGGATTAAAGCACTTGTGTACCTACTCTTGGGAACGTTCAGTTCACTCCTGTTGCAGCAAAGTGGCGATCAATGCGTTTCTTGAAGGAGTTGATGGTCTCTGCGCTAACCACTTCTGCAGGAAGGCTGTTCCAGTGGCGAACAACTCTATTCGAGAAATAACTCCTGCCGATGTCGGTATTGCATCGCTTTGCTTGAATTGTTTTTCCGTTGTTTCTTGTTCTCAGGTTGGTTTGTAGCGTGAAGAGTTTGGAGTGATCAACGTTGCTGAGCTTGTTCAGGTACTTAAAGACTTGTATCATGTCTCCCCGCAGTCGTCTCTTTTCCAACGTGAAGAGGTTGAGTCGCTCGAGTCGTTCTTCATAGGGTTTCGTCCTCAGTGATGGTATCATCTTCGTGGCGCGGCGCTGTACTCTCTCAAGTAATTCAATGTCTTTCCTGTAATTAGGAGACCAGAATTGCACGGCGTATTCCAGGTGGGGCCTTACCAGCGAATTATACAAGGATAACATAACTCCCGGCGTCTTGTATTCGAAGTTCCTCGATATGAACCCAAGCATTGTATTGGCTTTCTTACAGGCGGACTTGCAGTGTTTTGTTTGTTTCAAGTCACCGCTGATGGTGACCCCGAGGTCTCTTTCCTCTTGCGCAACATGTAGTGGTTCGCCACCCATGTGGTATATGTGGTTGCTGTTTCTGGATCCGATATGCATTACTTTACATTTGGTAGTGTTGAAGGACATCTGCCATTTTTCTGACCACCGAGTGATCTGGTCCAGGTCTCTCTGGATAATTTCGCAGTCTGCCGTCGTGAGGGCCTTCCCACCCACCTTTGTGTCGTCGGCAAATTTTGAAAGATTGGATTTTAATCCTAGTTCTAGGTCGTTGATATATATGATGAAAAGTATGAGTTCCAGCACTGACCCCTGTGGCACTCCACTTGTGACCTGGAGCCACTCGGAGGCCTGTCCGTTGAGTACAACTCGTTGTTTTCTTCCAGTGAGCCAGTCTTTGATCCACGCTGTCAGATCGTCGCCTAATCCCGCCGACTTGAGCTTCTTGAGGAGTCTTTCGTGTGGCACTTTGTCAAAGGCTTTCTGAAAGTCTAGATATATAACATCACTTCTATATGATTATCCCAGTTTTCATAGATACCTTGGAAGAGGTCCAATAAAATGGTTAAGCATGAGCGCTTGTTCCTGAAACCGTGCTGAGCATCGGAAATGATGTTGTTGTCTTCAAGGAACCTAACGAATTTGTCTCTGATGATCTTCTCGAGGATTTTTACCGCCACAGAGGTCAAGCTGATTGGTCTGTAGTTTAGGGCCACACTTTTGTCTCCCTTTTTGTAGATCGGTGTTACGTTCGCTTGTTTCCAGTCTTTCGGGACTTTGTTTTGTTGTAGTGACAGATTGTAGATGGCGGTGAGTGGCTTGAGGATTTGCTGCTTGAGTTCCTTGAGCAGCCTGGGTGACAAGTCATCGGGTCCGGTAGACTTGTTTGTCTCGAGTTTGTCTAGGTACTTTTTCACATCCCGTTCGTCGATTGTACCAATTTCTAGGGGAGTGATTCCCATCGGTGGGGAAGGGCTCTCGGGTACGGACTGGGTATTCTCGACCGTGAACACAGACGCGAAGTTCCTGTTTAGGATTTCGACCATTTGTCTACTGTCCTGTGTTAGTACGTCACTTTCATCTTTTAGGGGACCGATATTGCTTTTTGTCTTCTTTTTGGTTCTTATATACGTGAAGAACTTTTCGGGTTGGACTTGGCTTCGCGTGCAATTTGCTTTTCATAGTCACGTTTACTCTGGCGAATGAGTGTTCTGCAAGCTCTGAGGCTTTGATGGTACTGTTCGCGTGCCTCGTCAGTGCTGTTTTCCTTTAGCAAGTTGTATTTTCTCTTCTTCAAATTAATCGCCCGTCGAACTTGGGTAGTCATCCATGGTGTGCTTGTGGCATTATTTGTTCTCCTTGTCTTCATGGGAACAGTCGTTCTCTCTACCTCCAGGAGTTTGTTCTTAAAGCCGTTCCACGCGCCGTCCACCGGAGTGAGGTTCATGGGTTCCCAAATTGTCTGGGTTAGCAGCTCACGAGCGAAGTTAAAATTGGCTTTTTTGTAGTCTGGAATCTTGGACGTGTTTTCGGTGAGTTCATGGTCTGTTCTGATTTTTAGGCGAATTAGGTGATGGTCGCAACCATCCAGTTTTCGCCGACTTGACATT
>NC_066553.1:5137236-5224736 GCF_024679095.1 Eriocheir sinensis
GCTTGCCGCCCGCTGATTGGCCCAATTTGTCACCTGCTGCCTCGTAATGCTTTTCTTGCGTGTCTTTACTCCGGGTGGCGGACAGACAGATAGACAGACAGACAGACAGACAGACAGGCAGACAGACGGACGGACAGGCAGACAAGGAGAGAGAGAGAGAGAGAGAGAGAGAGAGAGAGAGCATTATTCAAGAAGAAAACCCTAGCCTTGCCTATAAATAAGGGACGAAATATGAGTAAAACTATGCAAGGGTTAGTATCTTATGAAAGGGAGGAGGAGCAGGAGCAGGAGCAGGAGGAGTAGGAGGAGTAGGAGGAGTAGAAAGCATGTAAGCATGGAAAGATACCTAACAGCAAATTTATTTTTAGTTATGAAGTTGCTTGTTCTAGTGTTCTCATCTGCAGACAGAACAAAGCACAGCGCGGCGTATGTTTTTTTTTTCCAGAGGCAACAAATTAATGGTCGATACGATTTTTCATAATGTTTTTTGCACCATCTAGACTACCCCTGCAGGAAGGTTGTTTGAGGGACTCAGTTTGTTAGATTCTTGTTGGTTTCAGCCCTAAATCGCCATGCTTGATTCACTAAACCATTTTTTTTTCTAGTTATTTACTTGATTTGTAACTCGGAAACTTTGGATAGGTCGACGTGACTGAGCGCCCGGCACTTGAAGACCGGTATCATATCCTTGCAGTTGTGTCTTTTTCCAGAGAGTCGCTTGAGTTGCTCTTCATTCATTCCCCCTCCTATTTCTCTCCGGCATACAACCACAGATGTTGCGCCGACTAAACGAAACTTTCCAACTTTCATTCAGCTGAGCCTTCAATGGTGGAATCATTTTCGTAGCACGTCGCTGAAATCTTTCCACTAATTCTATGTCCTTCCTCTAGCTAGGTGACCAAAACTGTACTGCATACTCTAGGTGAGGTCTTACAATCGAGTTTTACAAGACTAACATTACTTACGGCGCCTTATACTCGAAGTTCCTCGCAATGAAATAGTGAAGAAGATGAGGAGGAGGAGAAGGATGAAGAGGAAGATAGGAAGAAGAAGAGGAGTAGGAGGAGGAAGAGGAAGAATAGGAAGAAGAGGAAGAGGAGGAGCAGGATGAAGAGGAAGATAGGAAGAAGAAGAGGAAAAGGAAGAGAAGGAGAAGGAGGAGGAAGAGGAAAAGGAAGAAGAAGAGGAAGAGGAGAAGAAGGAAAAGGAGGAGGAAGAGGAAGAGGAAGAGGAGGAGGAGGACAAACACAAAATAATAAAGATAATAAAATACAGAGCTAAGGAATGTAACACTCTCTCTCTCTCTCTCTCTCTCTCTCTCTCTCTCTCTCTCTCTCTCTCTCTCTCTCTCTCTCTCTCTCTCTCTCTCTCTCTCTCTCTCTCTCTCTCTCTCTCTCTCTCTCTCTCTCTCTCTCCCTCTCTCTCTCTCTCTCTCTCTCTCTCTCTCTCTCTCTCTCTCTCTCTCTCTCTCTCTCTCTCTCTCTCTCTCTCTCTCTCTCTCTCTCTCTCTCTCTCTCTCTCTCTCTCTCTCTCTCTCTCTCTCTCTCTCTCTCTCTCTCTCTCTCTCATTGACCTCTTCTCGTACCCTTCTTTCTCTTCCTTTTCTTCTTTCTCTTCTTCCCTTCTCTCCTTTTCTTCTCTCATTTCTTCCTTCTTTTCTTCCTTTCATTCTGTGCCTTCCATCTTTCGTCCTCAATTGTCTTCCTTCCTTTCTTTTTCTTTCCTCCATTCTCTCTTTCTTCCTTTCGTTATTTTCCTTTCCCTCTTTATCTTCCTGTTCTCCTCTTCCTTCTTTCTTTTCTTCCTTACGTTCTCTTCCTTTATTTTTTCTCTTATTCCTTTTCTTTCATTCATAGTCATTCTTCCTTCCCTTCATTCACTCTCTTTCTTCCCATTCCCTCCTTTCTCATACTTGTTTCCTCACCTTCCATTTCCTTTTCTCTTTCCTTCCTTTGTCTTACTTTCTTTCGTCTTCAATCTCCCTTTATCTTTTTTTCTCTCCTTCCTTTCCTTCCTTTCTCTCCTGTCTAATAACTCCTTCTCTCTCCCTCTCTTTTTTTTAGTTGTTTGTCTCTCTTTCTCTCCACGCATTCATTTTCTCCTCCTCATTTTCTCTCCTCTCCTCTAGTCTAATATCTTCTCTTATTTGCAGTAGTTTCCTCTCTCCTTTTTCTACCTCCTCCTCCTCCTCCTCCTCCTCTGGAGACACCTGCAGCAAATGAAGTATAAATCCCTTCCCTTTTCTTCCCTTCCTTTTTCCTCCTTTTTCTTCCTGCTCTTCCTCTCTCTCTTTTCCCTTCCTTTCTTTCCTTTCCCTGTCTCTGTTTATTTTCCCTTTCCTTGCTTCCCTTATTTTCCCTCTCTTTTTGCTTTTCTCTATTTTCCTTCCTTTCCCTTCTCTTCCCTTTCTTTTCCTTCCCTTTCCTTCATTTCCCTCTCTCTACCCTTTTAACTTTCCCTTCACTTCATTTTCCCTCCCTATCTCTTCTCATCTCTTTCCCTTCCTTTCAAATGCAGTCCCTTCCCCTCTCTTTCTCTTCCTTCTGTTTCCCTATTTTCCTTTTTATCTATTTCCCTTTCTTTCTCATCTCCCTTTTCCTCTCCTTCTCTTCCTTTCCCTACCCCTACCCTTCCCTTCCCTTCCCTTCCCTTCATTGCCTTCCTCTCCCTTCGTCTATCGTCCCTTCCCATCCCTCTCCTCCCCTTCCCTCCCCTTCCCTTCCCTTCCCTTCCATTCCCTTCCCTTCCCTTCCCTTCTCTTCTCTTCCCTTCCCATTCCTTCCCTTCCCTTCCCTTCCCTTCCCTTCCCTTCGTCCCTTCCCCACTCCACTACTAACACTCTTATCCCACAATCCTTTTACTTTCCCTCTCTACCTACCTCCTCCCTCTTTGTACCTTCGTTTCCTCCTCCTCCTCCTCCTCCTCCTCCTCCTCCTCCCCCGTCGCTTGCACCTGATGAAGAATAAATCCAGGTGAACCATTCCATTCCTCGCTAACCTGGAACCTCCTCGGCACAGAAATACACCTCATTTTCTCTCTCTCTCTCTCTCTCTCTCTCTCTCTCTCTCTCTCTCTCTCTCTCTCTCTCTCTCTCTCTCTCTCTCTCTCTCTCTCTCTCTCTCTCTCTCTCTCTCTCTCTCTCTCTCTCTCTCTCTCTCTCTCTCGTTTGCTTCTTTTCTTTATCTCCTTACTTTCCTTCTTCCTCCTCTCTCTCTCTTCCTCATTCTTGTGTTTTTTTTGTTCCGTTATTCTTTTGTTTTTTCATTCCTCATTTCTTCCTCCTCGTCACACCTCCTCTTCTTCCTCCTCCTCCTCCTCCTCCTCCTCTTCCTCCTACTGTTATGCGCTTCCCTTCCTCCTCATTTTTTTTCCTCAATTTTTTCCTTTTTTTTTTAGTTTGCCTTATTGCTTTCATGTTCTTGTTCTCTTGTTTTTCTTCTTCTTCTTCTTCTTCTCCTTCTTCCTCTTCTTCTTCTCCCGTCTCTTCTTCTTCATCCTCTTTTGCTCCTCCTTTCCTTATTATGCTTCATTTTTCCTCCTCTTTACCTTGCAACTGCTTTTCTCCTCCTCCTCCTCCTCCTCGTCCCCCCGAGCAGGCAGCCGGCGGGTCCAAAGCTTCCTAATTTAAGCTGCCGTTGAAATATTGCTTCTTGTAAATGTTTGTTTCTGTTGGTGCTGCCTGATGATGGTGATGATGGTGGTGGCGGTGATGGTGGTGGTGGTGGCGGTGATGGTGGTGGTGGTGGTGGTGGTGATGGTGGTGGTGGTGGTGGTGGTGGTGATGATGATGATGATGATTTCGTTTCTTTCTTTTATTTTTTATTTTGTGTTTTTTGTTCTGTTTTTTTTTTTCATTTTCTCTCAGTTTTTTTTCTTTTTGGGTGTTTTTTTATTGTTTGTTTTCTTTTTGGTTTCTTTTGTTTATTCGTTTGTTTGTGTTTGTGTTTGTTTGCTTTCCTGTTTCCTGTTCTTTTCTTTGTTTATTATTTTTGTTCTGATGTGTTTCCTTTTAATTGTGTGAGCGTGTGTGTGTGTTTCTCTCTCTCTCTCTCTCTCTCTCTCTCTCTCTCTCTCTCTCTCTCTCTCTCTCTCTCTCTCTCTCTCTCTCTCTCTCTCTCTCTCTCTCTCTCTCTCTCTCTCTCTCTCTCTCTCTCTCTCTCTCTCTCTCCTTTCATCTTCCTTCCCTTCGTCTATCCTTCCTTCCTTCCCTCCTTCCTCTATTTCTTCTTTTTCTCCTCTTTTTTTCCTCTTTCCTTCCTCTTTCAACTCCAAGTCTTCTTTTAAACGTTTCTATCAATGCCTCTTCCTCCTTCTTTGCCTCCTCTTCCTTCCTCCTCTCCTTCCTTCCTCTATTCCTTTCATTCCAACTTCCTCCCTTCTCCCTTCTCCTTCTCTTTCCTCCGTTCTCTCTCCTTCATATAATCTCCAGTTTCCCTCCTCTCTCCTTATTTTCCTCTCTCTCCTTCCCTCTCCTCCTCTTTTATTTCGCTTCTCTCCTATTTCTCCCTTTTGATTCGCCTCCTCCACTTTCTCCTCGCTTTTTTTCTTCTCCTTTTAAATCGTTCCTGCTAAAAGTGGAGGAAGGGACGGTTTGTTATATAGATGTCTGGTCCCTTATTTCTCTTTGCTTTTTATTCTATTTCCCCTTTTTTATTCACTTTATTTTTCCTCTTTCTCCATCTATCCTTTTTTATTTGCTTTCGTTTTTTTTCATACTCTTTTACTTCACTTCTGCTATTTTTGTTTTGTTTTTCATTATTTTACCTCTTCTCTTTTTTTTTCTTTTCAGCATTTCTTTCTCCGTTCTTTTCTTTCTCTTATTTTCTCATTTTAATTTTGGTGGTTTGATTATTTTTACATTAACCCTTTCGCCTTTTTTTTTCTATTTTTTTTTTTTAATGTTCTTAACTTTCGATTTTCTTTTCCTTTTATTATTTATGTCTTTTCCCCATCTTTTCGTTTTTCGTTCGTTCCTTACATTTTTCATCATTTCTCGTTCCTTTCATTTTTCATCATTTCTCGTTTCTTTCATTTTTCATCATTTCTCGTTTCTTCCATTTTTCATCATTTTCGTTTCTTCCATTTTTCATCATTTCTCGTTTCTTTCACTTTTCATCATTTCTCGTTTCTTTCATTTTTCATCATTTCTCGTTTCTTTCATTTTTCATCATTTTCGTTTCTTTCATTTTTCATCATTTTCGTTTCTTTCATTTTTCATCATTTTTTCCAATTCGTCACTTTTTCTCCATTTCAGCTTCCTCTTATTTATTTTACCTTATTCCCGTTTTTATTTTATTTTCCTCACCCCTCTTTGTTTTCTTTCTTTATTCTCCTTCATTCTTTTTCCACTTTAATACTTTTTGTTCCATATTTTCCTTCTTGTCCTTTTACTTAACCTATTTTTATCGTCGCTTTTCTTTCGTCTTTCCCTTATTATTTTCTTCCCCTTTCATTCACTGCTTCCATTTTCTCCTCCTTTTCCTTTCAGTCCCATTCTCGTTTTCATCTTCGGTTTCTTTTTTTTTCCTCTTCCTTTTCCTCATTCGCTGTTTTCCATTTTCCTCTTTCACCGCTTCCCTTTTTTTCCGTGTTTTTCAGTTCTTTCTTTCTTCTGTTCCTTTTCTTTCTCTCTTTCACTCCTGCCTTTCCTTCACAAGTCCTCTGTGCGCCATCTATCAGCGTGGGTCAAAAGTAGTTATATTTATCTTGCTCTCTTTCTTTTTCTTTTATTTTCTTGCTCCTTTTCCTCCTTCCTTTGTTCTCGGTTTCTCTCTTTGCCCGTCTGTGTCTGTCTGTCTGTCTGTCTGTCTGTCTTTCATTTATTTCGTTGTTTGTATTTTTAATTTATTTCATTTGTTTCTCTTCATTTACATTTATCTTTTTTCTTTCCTTTTGTGTTTTGTTTCGCCTTTTTTTCATTTCCTTTATATTTATTTTTTAATCTGTACAGTTGTAAGTTTGGTGTCTATTTCCTTTTATTTTTCATTTATTTGTTTATTTCTTCATTATTTTTTTCGTTTCCTTTCATTTCTTATATTTTTCTTGTTTTCATTTTTTCTCCTTTTTAGTTTTGTTTCTTGATTTCCTTTTTTTTCACTTTTTTTCTTCATTTTACGCTCCTACGCTCACCTGTCTTCCTTCAATTGGTCTTCTTTTTTTACTTCTTCTTTTTACAAAATTTTCTTCGTCCTTTCTTCCCCCTCTTCGCTTTTTTCATATTTTTCTCCTTCCTTTTTGTCATCCCTCCTTTCCTCTCTCCCTCCCTCCTTTCCTCTTTCCCTCTCTCCTCCCTTCCTCTTTTCCTCTCTCCTCCCTTCCTTCCTCCTTCCTCCCTCTTTCTTTTTCATCCCTTCCTCCTTATTTCAGTTCTTATATCTTCCTCTCTTCTTCTCTTCCTCTTCTCATTATTCTTGTCCTCAAATCTTTACACTCATTCCTTCCTTCCTTCCGTTTGTCCCTCCCTTCCCTCCTCCTTATCTTTACCTTACTTCCCTTCCCTTCTTCTCTTTCTATTCTTGCTTCCTCCTTCCTTCCTCTCTTTCTTGCACTTCTTCATTTTCTTATTTATTTTCCTATCTCTCCCGTCTTCTCTTCTTTCTCTTCTCCTTCCTCTCCTTTTCTCCTACCTTTCTCCTCCTCTTCCTCCATCTCTTCCTCTCTCCTTCTTTTCCTTCTAATCTTCTCTACTCTTCTCTATTATTCCTTCCTTCCCTCTTCCATTCCTTCCTTCTCTCTTCCCTTCCTCCTCCTCCTCCTCCTCCTCCTCCCTTATCCCATCTCCATTACTAACCCAAGCACCAATACCCTCAAAATCGGTTACATTTCTCTCTCTCTCTCTCTCTCTCTCTCTCTCTCTCTCTCTCTCTCTCTCTCTCTCTCTCTCTCTCTCTCTCTCTCTCTCTCTCTCTCTCTCTCTCTCTCTCTCTCTCTCTCTCTCTCTCTCTCTCTCTCTCTCTCTCTCTCTCTCTCTCTCTCTCTCTCTCTCTCTCTCTCTCTCTCTCTCTCTCTCTCTCTCTCTCTCTCTTCCCCTTTTTCAATATTACCACCTCCTCCTCCTCCTCTTCCTCCTGTGTGTGTGTATGTGTGTGTGTGTGTTAGGTATGACCAGTTTCATCAGTTTAATTGTACACACACACACACACACACACACACACACACACATGCACACGTAACCTATATCACCCTCTACCATTACCACTCACGCCTTCTCCTCCTCCTTCCCGACCTCCTCTTCCTCCTCCTCCTCCTCCTGCTCCTCCTTCTCCTGTGCCAGGTCTTCTGGTGTCTGTTCTTCCTATATATGTATTCCTCCTCCTCCTCCTCCTCCGCACACAGTAATTGCCGCTGGAGACACCCTGACCGCCGTGTGTACCTTTCAAACACACACACACACACACACACACACACACACACACACACACACACACACACACACACACACACACACACACACACACATTCATTTGTTGTGTGGTTGTGTATGTATGTATGTATGTATGCATTTATATTCGTACTATGTATGCAAGAGTTATTCAATAGAGGTTCATATTCTCTCTCTCTTTTTCTCTTTTTTTTTAACGCTGATTAAAAAAAATATAAACCAAATGTCTATAATTATGCTTGAACTAGGAATTCGTCAACATGCGACATAAAACTCTTCGGAGCTAGCGTGCCACATTTCATTACATTTGATCTTTTTCAATGTAGATTCTCTCTCTCTCTCTCTCTCTCTCTCTCTCTCTCTCTCTCTCTCTCTCTCTCTCTCTCTCTCTCTCTCTCTCTCTCTCTCTCTCTCTCTCTCTCTCTCTCTCTCTCTCTCTCTCTCTCTCTCTCTCTCTCTCTCTCTCTCTCTCTCTCTCTCTCTCACGCTGGTCGTTCTTATAATCTCAAATTCATATCTTGTTAACGGTTTATTTCCCTTGTTCAAACTGACACCCACGAACACGGTTAACGGAACGGCCA
This sequence comes from Eriocheir sinensis, assembly GCF_024679095.1. Taxonomy (NCBI): domain Eukaryota; kingdom Metazoa; phylum Arthropoda; class Malacostraca; order Decapoda; family Varunidae; genus Eriocheir; species Eriocheir sinensis. The sequence goes on from NC_066553.1 coordinate 5,145,199, forward strand.
ACGGTCAATGCAACGGTCGTAACGGTAATGCAGTGGTCGCAGCGGTAATGTAACGGTTATTGCTTTCAGAGTAGAGGCGAAGAAAAGAAACCAGGAAGCGAACAAAGAACTATAGGAGAGGAACAAAGCGTTTTCGAGTGTTATTTTCTCCTCTTCTTGTTTCTCATCTCTTCTTTTTTCCTTTTCTCTTCTCCTTTTTCCTTTACTCATGTTATTGTCCTTGTTTTCTCATACGTTCTCCTCTTCTCTTTCCTCCTCTTCATGTCTCTTCTCCTCTTTCTCGTTTCTCTTCTCTCTTTCGTTTTCCTTTCATCATGTCATTTTCCTTGTTTTCTTTTACTTTCTCCTCTTCTCTTTCCTCCTCTTCATGTTTCTTCTCCTCTTTCCCGTTTCTCTTCTCTTCTTTTTTCATTTTCTCTTTCTTCGTTTTCCTTTCATCATATCATTGTCCTTGTTTACACCTATTTCTTTCCCTTCCTCTTTTCCTCATTTATCCTATCCCTCGTTTTCCTCCTCTCTTTTCTCTCATTTTTCCTTCCTCTTCAGCTCGTTCCTCCTCTTCCTCTTTCTCTTCGTATCCTTAATCCTCGTCCTCCTCCTCCTCTATCCTAGCTTCCATTTCTCTTCCTCTTCCCTCTCCTCCTCCTCCTCCTCCTCCTGCTCCTCCTCCTCCTCCTCTTTTTCTTCTATTAACACCTCCATTCTTCTTCTCATTTTCTATCATCGACCTCATTCTCCTCCACCTCCTCCTCCTCCTCCTCCTCCTCTTCCTCTTCCTCTTCCTCCTCCTCCTCCTCCTCCTCCTCCTCCTCCTTCCTTGGGTCATATAGGAGATGAAAGGAAAATAAACGACCGGAAAAATAAATAAGCAACAGGTTAGTCTTGCTTATGGATTCTCTCTCTCTCTCTCTCTCTCTCTCTCTCTCTCTCTCTCTCTCTCTCTCTCTCTCTCTCTCTCTCTCTCTCTCTCTCTCTCTCTCTCTCTCTCTCTCTCTCTCTCTCTCTCTCTCTCTCTCTCTCTCTCTCTCTCTCTCTCTCTCTCTCTCTCTCTCTTTTCTACTCCTTTATCTTTTTCTCCTTTTCTTGTTTTATCTACTTTTTCTTCTTTCTTCTTCTTCTTCTTTATCTTCTTCGTCTTCTTCTTTATCTTCTTCTGCTTCTTCTTCTTCTTCTTCTTCTTCTTCTTCTTCTTCTTCTTCCAGGAAGAGAGTAAGGTTCATTAGAGAGAGAGAGAGAGTGAGAGACGTTGAGTGAGGTTCATTGGCTCTAGGTAGTGAAGTGTGAACTGCAGAACGAACTTGCCTCCTCCTCCTCCTCCTCCTCCTCCTCCTCCTCCTCCTCCTCCTGCAGGTGCTCCAAGACGCTGTTGAGGTGATCTTGTGACTTGGAGTAATTACCTGAACTGTTAAGTCTTTGAGGAGCCCCCGACCACACCGTAATTGGAGGAGGAGGACGAGGAAGAGGAAGGGACGAAGGAAGGAGCTAGAGCTGAAGCGAAGACGAGACTTGGAGATGGAGTGAAGGTGAAGAGAGAAGAGAGGAAGGAAGGAGGTGAAGAGCAGCGAGGGAAGAGTGCAAGGGGAAGGGGGGGTGTTAAGGAGAGGAAGATAAGACGCTAGGTAAGAGGAAAGGAGTGACGAGAAGTGGAGAGTGAGCGACATTGACAGTGAGAATGCGAGGGACGAAAGAATAAACATGAAGACACGGAAGAGCAGGCAACAGATAGCCTTTTAACTCATTGCGAGGCTGCCAGCATTAGTGATTTAATCCATTCGTCAGCCACTTGAGTGACCTGCGAAACAGATTAAAGTACTTTTGAAAGCACGCAATTCAATCATGATGCAACAACGTGACGGTCAATGCGATCCTCAAAGAAGTCGACCGTTTTCGCACTAAATATGTGTGCAGGAAGTCTGTTCCAGTGGCAGATGATTGTTTTATTAATAACTCCTGCCGGTGTCTGTATTCTAGTGACTTCTTGCAATAGGTTTATCGGCCTCTTTCAGACCTTATGTTCTTATGTTATTTTTTTATGCAAAAAGCTTGGACTGATGGATATTACTGAAATTGTTGAGGTACTTTTAGGTCTGTATCAATCCCAACTCAGTCGTCTCTTTTCCAAACTAAAGATGTTGAGTCACTTGAGTCGTTCTTCACAAGGTTGAACCATAGACTTCACAATCTCTTGACGGGAAACGGGGCGCGGGGCCGATTCGCAGGGGGCCGATTTTCAAAAATTTAAAATTTAAATATTTTCAAAACCAAAGCAGCTAGCGACCTGAAACTAAAACAGGCACCTCCCTTAGGCATATATGAGTCTCCATGAGCAGCGGTATCAAAAAATTCAAAGTCGTTCCCTAATAAAATCCCGATTAATTGTTTTTTATATAAGTATAACAAAACTTAAAAAGGCTATAAAATCCTCAGATTTTACGCTAGATGCACAAACATCACCAAATGCAGAGATAATCACTTATATTTTCAGAATCAATAGCAATATTTAGCATATCTTATAAGTTTTTGCCCGAAATAGCTACTTATTTTTTTTTTATTTAGTGCAATTTTTTACGTAAGTTTTTAACATCTAATAAATCACTTAATTTTCACATTAGAAACTTAATACTTGAGGAAAGCATGCAGAAACATCTTAATTTTACTCAACAAAAGCAAAATATTCATTTTCTATATACAATCACAACTTATTTTGGTTGAATTCGATGTCACTATTGCCGCAGCACGTCTTGCCGGCTATCTGGCCCTCGTCCCTGAACAATCACTTTAGCCTTTTGGCCTATGACTTGTGGGCCCTGGTCAGTTTCCTGGACTTGTACACGTCCTGTTCCTCGCCGTCTCCTTCCTGCCCTCCTCGATACTGCTCCTCTTCCTGCCGGTCGGCTGCTTCAAGGCCTTGTTCTTCCTCGCTTCTGAGGTCACGTCCTTGGAGAAATTAGCACCGAAACAGTTGAAGAGGGACCTGCTGATGTGCGGCAAGATGGTGTTGGCCAGGTTGTGCCCTCCTGGCACCTGTACCCCTGCAAGGTCGGGTCTGAGGCCGCCAGGAACTCCAGGAGGTGCCTGAACCCGTCCCTGTGGCGCATGGCAAGGGAGAGGAACCTCAACCTGCGCTCCTTCTTGTCCTCCCTGCACATCAGGGAGTCCCACAGCGACATCCCGAAGGACGCCATGTGGGCCATTGGGAGAGATGGCCGCTTCAGGACCGCCCGGCCCGTCTCCAGCTCTCCCTGTCGACCAGCTCGACCAGGGCGTCGAACATCACACATCGAGCTCCACGGTAATCTTCATCTCCTCCTGCTGGGCAAGCTCCTGCTTGCAGCACTCGGCCACAGAGGAGTTGGCCTGGACCTTCCTGGCCAGGTAGCCGGCGTAGTTGCCGACCGCGGCGAGGAGCAACTCGTCCGTCGGCGGGTCCGGCTGGTCGTCGGCCAGCTCCCTGGCAAGCTGGGCCAAGATCACCTCGTCGTCCTCCTTCTCCTCTGCCTTGGCCCGGTCCAGGTCGGCCTGCACGTCCCTGGGGAAGAACCCGACGAGCTTCAGCAAATGCAGGCGCTGGGCCAACCTGTTGCTCACCATGAAGTTCTGCACGCTCGTCCAGTTGTGGGGAAGGGTACAGAGACGATGAATAACTGTAGGTCCTTTACTTGGAGAGTAAACAGAGGCAGGACAGCGACAATCCTTTACAGAGGGGAAGTGCCCAGCTGACTGCGTGCCTAAGGCGAGTTAGGCGACGCGGGAACTGAGCTGAGTTGCCATGTAGGCACTAACTAAACGTACATTTCTTGTTTCCTAATACGTAAAACTGTGGACTTCACTATCCTACAGTTATCATTCATTTTACGTAAAGATTTCAACCTAAAGTTACGCAAATTTGCCATTTTTTACACAACGTTTTCAAAGTGCACGCATGGTGCTATTTTATATAAGTTACCTTGAATCCTCGACCAAATCACTCTAGAGACACTCCTGCCTGCTTGTATGCACTAAAACTTGAAGATTTCGTCCTGTTTCCACTTAAATTCGGAGTAAGAACGCAGAGTGTGTTTGAGTTGTCGCAGTGAAAGTCGCCATAACAATCGGCCCCTTACGCGAAGCCAGCGCGCCAAGACTGAAGAGATTTCCCGTCAACTAGTTGTGAAGTCTATGGTTGAACCCTCAGCGATGGTATCTTTTTTGCAGCGCTTCGCTTTACTCTCGAACAATTTCATGTCCATATTGTAATCACTGAACCAGAATTGATTGCATATTCCTGATGAGTCTTCACCTGCGAGTTATATAAAAACGACATTACTCCCGGCGTCTTATACTCAAAGTTCCTCGCTGTGAACCCGAGCATCGTATATTTCATTTATTTATTTATTTATTTATTTTCGGCAGACTTGCAGTGCTTTGTGTTTCAAGTCCCTGCTATAGTGACCCTGAGATCTGTATCCCGCTGCACTACTTTTAAGATCGCCCAACCCATGGGGGATGTGGGGTTACTATTTCAGGACCCGGCGTGCGTGACTTCACACTTGTCAGGGTTTGAAGACATTTGCCTCCTTTCGGACGATTGAACAATGCGCTCGAGGTCTTTCTGGATGATTTCGCTGTCAGAAGATGAGAAGGAGGAGGAGGAGATAGAGGAGGAGGAGAAGGAGGAGAAAGAGGAGGACGACGAGCAGGTGGAAGGAGGAGGTGGAAGGAGAATAAAGGAAAGAAACACGGAAGAACTGTCAAACAAAGAACCTTTTCACTAACAACAATGGCGTGTGTTCTATTGATTTAGTCTATTCGTCAAGCCTTTCAATGACGGCAGAACAAATGAGAGTAGAGAATGAACGGAAAGTACGACAAAAGAAAGGAAGAAAAGAAGGGAAGTGAAAGAAGAAAGGAAAAACTAATAATGGGATAGCCGGATAAGAAAGGACGAGAGAATGAGTTGGATGGAGTACGAAAAGACGAAAATGGAAAATGGAACAACAAGATGAATTTACAGTAACATTTATTTCACTCCTGTGCCAACGAAGGAAGGGTCAGTGTTTCTATAAATGCGTTGATCGTTTGGGCGTTAACTACATCAGCAGGAGGCTTGTTCCAGTGACGGATGACTATTTTTTTTACAGTAAAGGAGAGAGGAGGAGAAGACAAGTAAAAGGGTTGAAAGAGACTGTCACATTCGCATAACTTGATTAGAGAAAACGATAGTTGATGGATAATACGGTAAAAGGAGAAGAGAAAAAGATATGATTAGACATTTGAAAATAGATAAGATGGGATAAAGGAGAAATGGAATAGAGGTGATAAAAGAGGAAACAGACAACAGGAAAGAAGGAGGAGAAGGCGATAGAAGAAAAAGAGAAAAAGATATGAGTAGACACTTGAAAATAAATAAGGTGGGAGAAAGGAGAAATGAAATACATGTGATAAATGACGAAACAGGGAACAGGAAAGATGGAAGAGAAGGCGATAAAAGGAGAAGGGGAAAAAGATGAGAAGACTTAAAAACAAATGAGGTAGAAGGAAAGAGAGGAGAATGAAGGTGATGAAAGGGGAAATAGGAAAGAGAAAAGAGGAAGAAGGTGATAAATGGTGGAGGAAGGAATAAGATGCAAGAACACACGATGAAGAAAGAGAAGACTTGAGGAAAGAGAAATAGAATACAGGTGATGAAAGAGGAATTAGTGAAAGGGAAAGAGGGAGAGAGGAAAGGAAAGGAACAAAATAAAAGGGAGATAAAGAAAAGAAAACAGAAAAGAAAGAAAAGAAAAGGTCGAGGAGAGGAAAACAATTAGAACTAAAGACATAATCAAAGAACACACACACACACACACACACACACACACACACACACACACACACACACACACACACACATGCACAGAGGAAAACGGAAGAGGAATCACAAAGAGAAGATGAAAAGAAAAGAAGGAACGGAGGAAGGAAGAAGGGAAGGGAGAGAAGAAAGGAATAATTAACAATACAAAAGCCTGATAAGGGAGGAAGAGAGAGAATGAGTTGGATGGAGGACGGAAGAAGGGAATGGAAGAATAATTGATAAAAGCAGGAAGAGGGGAACGATAAGAATAGGAGGAGGAGGAGGAGGAGGAGGAGGAGGAGGAGGAGGAATCGAAGCAGAATTGGGGAAAGAAGCCAAAAAAAAAGGGATAAATTCAATACAGAGAGAGAGAGAGAGAGAGAGAAAGGGTGAGAAACAGACACAGCGAAAAGAGGAGAAGAAAAAGGGAAGGAGGAAGAGGACAAAGAGGAACAAGGAAATTGAAAGTAAAGAGAGAAAAAAAGGAGGAAGAAAAAAGGAGGAAGGCGAAGAAAGAAGAGAAATAGAAGAAGAAAAAGAAGAAGAAGAAAGAGGAGGAGGAGGAGGAGAAGGAGGAATTAGAATAAGAATAATGATAAGAACAAGATGAAGACCAAGAATAGGAAGAAAAAGAAAAATAGAGAAAGGGAATGAAGATTAGAGGAGGAGGAGGAGGAGGAGGAATTGGAATAAGAATAATGATAAGAACAAGATGAAGACCAAGAATAGGAAGAAAAAGAAAAATAGAGAAAGAGAATGAAGATTAGAGGAGGAGGAGGAGGAGGAGGAGGAGGAAAAGAAGAAAACACGAAAATTACCTCATATCTCACTTCCTCCTCCGTTGGGAAAGAACAAAGAAGAAAAGAAAGAAAAAAGGAGTAAGGAAAGGAACGATAACGAAAGAGAAGCAGAAAAAAATTGTTGATAACGTCCAAGAAACAACAAACAGGAGAAGAATTTCGTGATAATACCTCCTCCTCCTCCTCCTCCTCCTCCTGTTCCTCCTTCCTCTTCTTCTCCTCCTCCTATAGTCTTCGTTCACTTTATTTCCTTTTCTTCTTCTTCTTCTTCTTCTTCTTCTTCTTCTTCTTCTTCTTCTCTATTTTTCCATTCTTCTTTTTTTCTCTTCCCATTTATGTTCTTCCTTCTCCTTCGTCCCTCTTCCTTTTTTTTTGTTCCTCTTCTTCTTCTTCTTCCTCTTCTTCTTCATCTGTATCTCTTTATCCCTCTCACAATCGCTTCCTTCTCTTCCTCCTCCTCCTCTTCCTCCTTGTCTATGTCGTTTCCCTCATCTCCTTTTTCTTATTTCAATCTCCTCCTCCTCCTCTTCTTCTTCTTCTTCTTCTTCTTCTTCTTCTTCTTCTTCTTCTTCTTCTTCTTCAAATCGCCTGCTCATGTCTCCTCTTATACCGCACACTTCCTCCTCCTCCTCCTCTTCCTCCTCCTCCTCTTCCACCTCCTCCTCCTCCTCCTCCTCCTAATCCTCCACCTGTCTCTATATTTATTTATCACTGACAAAGAAATTCTGTTTATTTATCCGCTAAGGCTTTGGATAGTTGAAAATATATGGCCCTGGAGAGAATGGGGGGGGGGGCGGGGGGGGCGGGGGGGGGCTGCCTTTTGTTGTTTCAGGAGGAGGAGGAGGAGGAGGAGGAAGAGGAAGTGTGAGTTATATTAGAAGACAGGAGCAGGAGATTGGAAGAGGGAAGAAGAAGAGGAGGAAGAGATTGAAAGAAGAAAAAGGAGATGAGGGAAACGAGGAAGAAGAAGAGGAGGAGGAAAAGGAAAAGGAAGCGATTGTGAAAGGAAGGATAAAGAGATAGAGAGAAGGAGGAGGAAGAGGAGGCGATAGTGGATGAGAAGGAAGAAGAGGGAGAAGAAAATGACGAGGAAGAGGAAGAAAGAGATTAAAGAAGGAAGGACGATGAAAGAATGAAAGGAAAAATAAAGAAAGAGGAGAAAAAAAGGAGGAAAATGAGAAAAAGGAGGAAAAACAGGAAGAGGAGAAATATAACACTCAAACATTTTATCCTCTTCCTATACTTTCTTCTTTCTTATCTTCTATTTCCTTCTTCCTTCCTTTCCTCCTTTCTTTTTTCTTTTCTTCCTTTCATCCCTTCTTTCTTCTTCTCTCTCTTCTCTCTTCTCTTTCTTCCTTCTCTTGCCCCAGTTTCCTCATTCTAGGGGGGGTGGGGGTAGGGTTTAGGCAAGGGGGGTGGCAGGGGAGGCGTAGGGAGGGGGGGAAGGGGGAGAGGGGGAGGCAGGGGGAGTGGTTAAAATACTGAGGTTCTATTGAAAGGTCTTTGTGTATTGAGGTCTTTCATCATAAGGTTGTTTCTCTCTCTCTCTCTCTCTCTCTCTCTCTCTCACTGGTTCATTCTGCTTGTATCTTTTTTTTTATAATCTTCTTCCTCTTCCTTTTCTTTTCACCACGGCCGTTTGCGAAACCATCCAAAAATGCCTTGACGGAAATGCTCAGGGATCTAAAAATGTTGCAAATGTCCTTCAACGTTGACAGTCCTGTAAAATCAGGCATATACTTTTGAGTGCAGAAATATCATTCCTACCAGCAGCACGGAGGGGAAGAGGAAGAAGGAGGAGTCGGATCTTGGGGTCACAATCAGCAATGCCGTGAAACAAGAAGCCTGGAAATGTGAGTGAAGTGCAAGTTTGTTCTCCGTTCGGGTTCTTAACGAGGAGGAGGAGGAACATAAGAACATAAGAACATAAGAACGCAGGAGTCTGCAAGAGGCCGGTAGGCCTGTACGAGGCAGCTCCTTTGACCCTAAGCTCCCTTGTATCTAACCCCACCTAATATCGCTGTCCATGAATTTATCTAGTCTATTTTTGAATGTAACAATTGTATTGGCACTCACCACATGACTGCTAAGCCTATTCCACTCATCCACCACCCTGTTAGTAAAACAATTTTTGCCTATGTCCCTGTTGAATCTGAATTTATCCAGTTTAAACCCGTTACTTCGTGTCCTACCCGGTTCTCTTACCAACAAAACCTTATGAATGTCTCCCTTATTAAAGCCCTTCATCCATTTATAAACCTCGATCATGTCTCCACGCACCCTTCGCCTTTCTAGAGAATGCAAGTTTAACTGTTTGAGTCTTTCCTCGTATGGCAAGTTTCTCAACCCCTGAATCATCTTAGTCATCCTCCTCTGCACCGATTCTAACATTTTGATATCCATTCTATAGTAGAGTGACCAGAACTGAACCGCATAGTCAAGATGAGGTCTAACTAATGCTAAATATAGTTTGAGGAAGACTTCGGGGCTTCTGTTGCTTACGCTCCTTGAAATAAATCCCAGGACCCTATTAGCTCGATTTCTAGCTTGAATGCATTGTGCCCTTGGACGGAGATCAGAGCTCACTAAGACCCCTAAATCCCTCTCGCACCCAGACCTACTTATGAGAGTGTCATTTAAGCAATAGTTATGTGAGGGGTTGTTCCTACCTACACTCAGAATACTGCACTTCCCTACATTGAACTCCATCTGCCATTTATCCGCCCAGTCATATAATCTGTTGAGTTCACCTTGGAGAATACTAGCGTCCTGATCCGACTCAATTACTCTACCGATCTTGGTATCATCTGCAAATTTACTAACATCACTACTAATTCCTGTGTGTGGAGGAGGAGGAGGAGGAGTTTGTTCTCTGTTCGGCGTCATAGCGAGGAGGAAGGAGGAGGAGGAGAACAAGGAGGAGAAAGAGGAGGAGTTTGTTCTCTGTTCAGCGTCATAGCGAGGAGGAGGAGGAGGAGGACAAGGAGGAGAAAGAGGAGTTTGTTCTCTGTTCGGCGTCATAGCGAGGAGGAGGAGGAGGAGGAGGAGGAGGACAAGGAGGAAAAAAAGGAGGAGTTTGTTCTCTGTTCGGCGTCATAGCGAGGAGGAGGAGGAGAAGGAGGAGGAGGAAGAGAAAGAGGAGGAATTTGTTCTCTGTTCGGCGTCATAGCGAAGAGGAAGGAGGAGGAGAACAAGGAGGAGAAAGAGGAAGAGTTTGTTCTCTGTTCGGCTTCATAGAAAGGAACTTCTTGTGTGTTAGACGTGGGAATAGGTGTTGTCTTTGTATAACTTACTGATTAGAATGAAATATGCAATGCAGTTCTGGTCCTTCAATTACCAGGCCACTGATTTACTGGGAAGAGTGCAGCGAGGCGTTCGATCCTAAGTGACTAAATGGCACCTCTTTTGCGCCTTAGACGACTCCGTTCTAAAAATAGTCTACAGTTCCTGCCTACGCATCATGGGGTGGGGCGTGTGAAGAACGACTCAAGCGACGCAACTTCTTTTCATTGGCCAGAAGACGGCAGCGTGTGGAACTGATACAGGTCTTCAAGTCTTCAAGTACCCCAATAATTTCAGTAACGTCGATTACTCCCAAGTTTTCCGAGCTCCAAACTGACCGGCCAGTATAGTCCCACTCTCTCTAAGGGTATGTGGTCCCCGGGTCAAGACGCTCGGCTGTTGCTTCGAAATTCACCACGGTGTGTTCTGGAAAATACTCCCATTGTGATTCCCACTCAAAATTACTTCGCGTGTAAGGGAAAAAAGTAGAAGGAAGAGAAAAGGAGAAGGAAATTGAGAAAGAGGAGGAAAAACAAGAAGTGGAGACATGTAACGCTTAAACACTTTCTCCTCCTCTTCTACTTCCTTCATCTTTTTCTTCTCTTTCTTCTCTTTCTTCCTATCTTCTTTCCTTCCCATCTTTCTTCTCTTCCTTCTCTTTCTCCTCGTTCTTCCTTCTTCTCTTTCTTCTCATGCCCCAGCTTCCTCTGTCTTGGGGAATAGGGGAAGGGTTTGGGCAAGGGTGGGTGGCAGGGCGGGCGAAGGGGGAAGGGAGGAGGCAGGGGGAATGGGGAGGCAGGGGGAATGGGGAGGCAGGGGGAATGGTGAGGCAGGGGGAGTGGTTAAAATTCCGGTTGTTGTATTGAAAGGTCTTAGTGTATTGAGGTCTTTCATCATAAGGTTGTTTCTCTCTGTGTTTCTCTCCTCTGTTTCTCATATTTTCCCTCTATCTAGCTATCTATCTATCTATCTCTGTCTCCTCGAAAACCACATAGACCGTTACTTTGTGGTGATGAGACTGAACTGAACATCCCCGCACATACTTCCAACAAATACCTACTTGCATAATTTTCGGAGGTCATTAACGGAAAGGGCGAGGAAAGGAAAACAATTAGGACTAAGCAGATAATCAAGGAAACATGCGATTTAGGGTTAGAGAGAAAACACACACACACACACACACACACACACACACACACACACACACACACACACACACACACACACACACACACACACACACACATACTGATAATCACACAGGAGAGAGGAGGAGGAATTACTAAGAGAAGATGAAAGAAAAAAAACGAAGGAAGGAAGAAGGGAAGGGAGAGAAGAAAGGAATAACTAACAATGCGAAAGGGAGATAAGGAAGGGAGAGAGAGAGAGAGAGAGAGAGAGTTGATAAGGAAGGGAGAGAGAGAATGAGCTGGATGGAGGACGAAAAGAAGGGAATAGAAGAGTAATTGATAAACGGAGGGAGAGGAGAACGATAAGAAGAGGAGGAGGAGGAGGAGGAAGAAGAAGAGGAGGAGGAGGTAACAATTTCACAATCAATTAATAATATCGCTAAAGTATTCAATCGCGTTATAGGCCAATAGACTTTATGTAGCCTTCTCTTCCACGATTCCATGTTTCCTTCTCTTCTTCTTTCTCCTCCTTCTCCTCCTCCTTTCTTTCATCTTCCCCACCTCTTCCGCAAACTACTAACCTCAATCTTCCCTCCTCCTCCTCCTCCTCCTCCTCCTCCTCAGGTCGTGGGAGGAGGCGACGAATACCACTGAGGAGTCCCAAGACGGTGGACTATTTGAGAGAGAGAGAGAGAGAGAGAGAGAGAGAGAGAGACTTGTGGGTTTTGGGGCAAGTTACGAGACTGGGGAGAAAGAGGAAAGAGGGAGGAGAAGGAGGAGGAGGAGGAGGGGAGGGGGAGGTGATTAAAGATTTCGGATTGTGTGTGAGGGGGAGAGGGGGGGGAGAAGAGGGGGAGGAGAGGAAGTAAGAGAAGAAAGAGAAGAATGGGGAGAAGGAGAGAAACGGGAAGGAGAAAAAAAGGAAAAGCTATTAGGATTAAGGAAGAGGAGGAGGAAGAGGAAGAGGAGTGGAGAGAAAGTGCTCACCTTCATTTTCCTTTTTCCTCTTCCTTCCTCACTTTCTCCATTTTTTCCTCTTATTATCCTCTTATTTTTCTCCTTATTTTCCTCCTATTCTTTCTTTTTTTTCCTCTCACTTTTCTTTCATTTCACTTTCTCCTTTCTTTTCCTCTCATTTTTTTCCTTCACTCCTCTTCGTCCTTTTCATTTTCATTTTCATCCACAATTCCTCTTCTTTTCCTTTCAATCTTTTCATTCACATCTCTTCCTCCTTTCTTTTCCTCTCATTTTTTTCCTTCACTCCTCTTCGTCCTTTTCATTTTCATTTTCATCCACATTTTCTCTTTTCTTTTCCTTTCAATCTTTTCATTCACATCTCTTCCTCCTTTCTTTTCCTCTCTCTCTATATCTCCACTCCTCCTCCTCCTCCTCCTATTCTCCATCCTCTCCCCTTCACGCCTCCCCACCCTTCTCATTATCATTTTGACCCCAACGTTCAAAGAGAGAGGGAGCAGATCAGCCTCGTCTAATTATCGTCAAATTACTAAACATCAGTCATCGGGTAAAGGTTGGAGTCGATCATTGTTGGGTGTATTCGGGATCCCCAGGAGAGAGACTGATTAATTCATGATCCGCAGCGAAGGCTCACAAAGGGCGGGTCATGCCTTGGTAATCTTGTGTCCTTTTGTGCTACTGTAATGAGGCGGGAGACGGGGATGAAAACAGTGATGAAATGTGTTTAGTTTTTAGTTAAGTTTTCGATGTAGTTTCTCATAATCGGGTGTTTATATAGAGTAAATGATGCATGGTACAGTAATGAGGCGGGAGACAGGGATGAAAACTGTGTGATCGAAATGTGTTTAGGTTTTAGTCAAGTTTTCAATGTACTCCCTCATAATCGGGTATATATATGGAGTAAATGATCACTGAATAGATGCATGGTACAGTGTTGAGGCGGGAGACAGGGATGAAAACTGTGTGATCGAAATGTGTTTAGGTTTTAGTCAAGTGTTCAATGTACTCCCTCATAATCGGGTATCTATATGGAGTAAATGATCACTGAATAGATGCATGGTACAGTAATGAGGCGGGAGACAGGGATGAAAACTGTGTGATCGAAATGTGTTTAGTTTTTAGTCAAGTTTTCAATGTACTCCCTCATAATCGGGTATCTATATGGAGTAAATGATCACTGAATAGATGCATGGTACAGTGTTGAGGCGGGAGACAGGGATGAAAACTGTGTGATCGAAATGTGTTTAGTTTTTAGTCAAGTTTTCAATGTACTCCCTCATAATCGGGTGTTTATATAGAGTAAATGATCACTGAATAGATGCATGGTACAGTGTTGAGGCGGTAGACTGTGTGATGAAATGTGTTTGGTTTTTAAGTGAAGCGTTCGGAGAAGTTCCTCATTATCGGGTGTTTATAAAGAGTAAATGCTCACGGAATGAAAGATAAAGTGCTGAGCTGGATCAGGGCGTAGCTTAGCAATAGGAAGCAAAGAGTGCAAATCAACGGTAAAAAAGACTGACTATACGGTTTAGTTCTGATCTCCTTACTAGAGAATGGACATCAGCACAGAGAAGGATGGCAAAAATGATTCACGGGTCGAGAATTAACCCATATTAGGAAATACTTGAACATTTAAATTTGAATTATCTACAAAGGTGAATGGTGCGAGGAGACTTGGTTGAAACACAGATGAATGAAGGTTTTAATAATGGTGACGCCAGTAAGGTTCAGGTAGTAATCGAATGAAGTAAGACACGTAGTAACGGGTTAAAGTTGGATAAATTCAGATTCAACAAAGACATTATGCAAGAATTTGTTTACTGACGGAGTGGCGGATGAGTGGAGCAGGCTTGGCAGTCATGTTGTAAGTATCAATACGAAAGAGGCATCCAAAAAGAGGTTTAATAAGTGGATACGTTAATGGATAGTCAGGTTAGGTGGGGTTGGGTTAGGCTTGGCACTCATGTCGTAAGAACCAATACGAAAGAAGGATTAAAAAATAGGTTAGATAAGTAGATACGTTAATGGATAGTAAGGTTAGGTGGGGTTAGGTTAGGCATTCAAAAAGAGGTTAGATAAGTATATAAGTTAACGGATAGTAAGGTTAGATGGGCTTAGGTTAGGCTCGGCAGTCATGTTGTAAGTATCAATACCAAAGAAGCATTCAAAAATAGGTTAGATAAGTATATAAGTTAATGGATAGTAAGGTTAGGTGGGGTTAGGTTAGGCATTCAAAAAGAGGTTAGATAAGTATATAAGTTAATGTATAGTAAGGTTAGATGGGGTTAGGTTAGGCTTGGCAGTCATGTTGTAAGTATCAATACCAAAGAAGCATTCAAAAAGAGGTTAGATAAGTATATAAGTTAATGGATAGTAAGGTTAGGTGGGGTTAGGTTAGGCATTCAAAAAGAGGTTGGATAAGTATATAAGTTAATGGATAGTAAGGTTAGATGGGCTTAGGTTAGGCTTGGCAGACATGTTTTAAGTATCAATACCAAAGCAGCATTCAAAAATAGGTTAGAAAAGTTGATAAGTTAATGGATAGTAAGGTTAGGTGAGGTTAGTTTTACAGGAGCTACCCTTTTGCAGACTCGTACCAATGCTCCTATATTCTTATCCTCTACCCTTTACATCCCTCCCCTACCCACCCATCTTATTTTCTCTTCCGAACCCTCCCACCTCTTCGTCACCTTTCCCTTCATCCCCTCTCTCTCCTCCCTTTCCTCCATTGCCCCTTCTCACATCCTCCTCCATCCCTTAATCCCTCCTCCTCTATCACCCCTACCCCTCCATACCCTTCCTCCTCTATCCCTCTCTTCCTTCTTCCCGCCCTTCTCGCCTCTCCTCGTCCATTCTGCAGCCGCCTGACGTATTGGCGGCCACAGCTGGTGCAGTGCTAGGCCGGGAGTGCACCACCTGTCTGGCGGCCACGTGTGAGAGAGAGAGAGAGAGAGAGAGAGAGAGAGAGAGAGAGAGAGAGAGAGAGAGAGAGAGAGAGAGAGAGAGAGAGAGAATAAATAAAAGAAAGATGGAAAGAAAGACAATGAATGAATAAGTGAATGAATGAGAAGAAAGAAATAGAGAGAGAAAGAAAGGCAAGAAAGAATGAATGGATGAATGAATGAATGAATGTGTGTGTGTGTGTGTGTGTTTGTGTGAGCGAGAGAGAGAGAGAGAGAGAGAGAGAATTTATGTTTATGTATAGAGGAGGAAGAAAAACGGCATGGAGATAAGGATTGAAAAAGAGAGAGAGAGAGAGAGAGAGAGAGAGAGAGAGAGAGAGAGAGAGAGAGTTTACGAGACACAAAATGACACTTCCTGTTCACCACCTCCACTACTGTTTTGGAACGAATGCGTGAGGAGGAGGAGGAGGAAGAAGAAGAAGAAGAAGAAGAAGAAGAAGAAGAAGAAGAAGAAGAAGAAGAAGAGAAGGATATTTGAAGGAAGGAAAACATAGCAAGACAAAAAAGGAAAGACATGAAAAAAACAGTAACAATAATAATAATAATAACAATAATAATAATAATAATAATAATAATAATAATAATAATAATAATAATAATAATAATAATAAACCATCACGTCCTTCATTAAACTCGTCCTTTTCATCCATTCAGTCGCTCATTTATCCGCGCATTCACCGACATAGAGAGAGAGAGAGTGCAAATATTTCACACAGGTAGATACGTACTCACTCCCTTGCTCTCTCTCTCACACACACTTACTCACTCGCTCACTCACTCACTTCACGTTATTGGAGAGAGAGAGAGAGAGAGAGAGAGAGAGAGAGAGAATGAAAAGCTGAATGGTAAACGAACAATAAGAGAGAGAAGTTTTGACGTGCTGATTCTCTCTCTCTCTCTCTCTCTCTCTCTCTCTGTCTCTCTCTCTCTCTCTCTCCTCTCCTCTCTCTTCCCTCTCTCTCCTCTCTTCTCCAGTCTCTCTCCTTCTCCCTCCTCTCCCTTCTCCCTCTCTCCCCTACTCCCTTTCCTTCCCTTCCTTTCCCTCTTCCCTCCCTTCCCCTCTCCTCCCTTCTCCCTCCCTCTCCTCCCCCTCTCCCTCTCTTTTCCCTTCCCTTCCCTTCCACCTCTCCACCTCCTCTCCAGTCTCCCTCCTTCCCTCCCTCCGTCCTCTCCCTCCCCCCCCTTCACTGGACCGGGTAATCTGCAGTTTATTTCCTATCAGTCACTCTCGCCGGGTCGTAATGAACGGGGCGGATCAACAGGTCATCGGATCACCCTCATCAGCCAGCCTCTCGCTCGCTGCACGGTGTTGCTAATGTTGTTTTGTGTTTTTTTTATATTGGCAGCCATCAGGGAAGTGCGTGGATATGGGATTTTGTTTTTTCTCGTCGTTGTTGTTGTTTTCCTCCTCGTCCTCTTCATCGTCCTTGTCCGGGTCTTCCTCGTCTTCCTCATCCTCTTCTTTGTTCTCTCTCTTCTCGTCCTCATTTTCGTTCTTCTATTTCTCGTTCTCCTCGTCCTCGTCCTTCTCATGGCCATCCTTTTCCTCCTCCTCGTCCTCCTTTTCCTCCTCCTCGTCCTCTTTTTCCTCCTCCTCTTCATCCTATTCATCCTTTTCCTCCTCGTCCTCCTTTTCCTCCTCCTCGTTCTCGTCTTTGTCCTCCTACTGCTCATCCTATTCATCCTTTTCCTCCTCATTTTCCTCTTCTTCCTCCTCCTCGTCCTCGTCTTCGTCCTCCTCCTCTTCATCTTCCAAATCGTCTTCTTTCTTGTCGTTGTTCTTCTCCTCCTTCTCCTCCTCCTTCTCCTCTTCTTCGTTCTCGTCTTTCTCCTCGTCTTCCTTCTCCTCATTTTTCTCTTCCTCCTCCTCGTCATCGTCCACATTTTAAGCTCTTTAATATTATGTTAGGTCAACTTCCTGTCATCCGTCACAATATTTATTTAGCTTTTATTTCGTGTGTGATTTTATTTTTGTTCTGTAATTCGTTTTGATTTGTTATTGTGATAAAAAAAATGTCTATAAAAATGAGAGCGTTGCAGGGAAAACACACAAAGAAAAGCAACACAGGCAATGTCGAGAACGTGACAGACAGAGAATGAATAAGAAATACAGCATAGACAAGCACAGGGACCGACAGCAGCAGACATGAAGTGAAATAACAAAAAGCAAACAGCCAGTCAAGAGAAGCAAACAGCACAGCACTTTATGAACACCACACTTAGATACTTCATCTGTTTATAAAGGAAAAATTGCCTTGAAAAAAACAGGTAAACATAGATAGGTAAAATTAGATACTTAAATTGATATAGATGGATAGATAGATAGATAGGCACAGATTAATAGATACATAGACAGTTAGATATAGTGGAAAATAGATAGACAGACATATTAGTGGAGAGTTAGACGGATACATAGATAGATAGATAGACACAGATTGATAGATACAGAGACAGTTAGATAGACAGAAAAATAGATAGATAGACACATTGGTGGACAGTTAATTAGATACAGAGAGAGAGAGAGAGAGAGAGAGAGAGAGAGAGAGAGAGAGAGAGAGAGAGAGAGAGAGAGAGAGAGAGAGAGAGAGAGAGAGAGAGAGAGAGAGAGAGAGAGAGAGAGAGAAAATACTTTAGAGGAGGGAAGGCTAAGAAGCATTGGAGATAAAGTAAGGGAGTTAAAGACAAAAGTAGATAGAAAAAGGAGAGGAAAATGTTGAGGGAGAGAAAGGTATGTTTGGAGAGACCGAGAGAGGAGAGAAGGGAGGGAAGGGAGTGGAGGAGAGTTCAAGGGGGAGGAAGAAGGAAAGAATGTACAGGGAGAGAGGAATGTCTGCTGAAAGGGGGAAGAGGTAAGAGAAGGGGAGAAAGAGAGAGAGGAGAAGAAAGTACAGTAGAAGGGAGTGGCAGAAGAAGAGAAATGAGAGGAAGAGGAGGGGAAGGGGGAAAGGAAGGAAGGGAGAAGGGAGAGATATGAGAGGAAAATAAGGAGGAAAGAGGAACGGAGGGAAAAGGGAGAGGGAGGAGAGAAAAAAACGAGGAGGAAAGAGGAAAGAAGAGAGAAATGAGAGGGAGGAGAGAAAAAAAAAGAGGAGAAAGAGAAGTGAGAGGTAGAAGAGGGGAGGTTGAAAGAGGAAAGAAGAGAGTAGGTAGAGGCAGGAGAGAAAAAAAAAGAGTAGATAAGAGAAAATAAGGATTGGGGTGAAGAGAGGGAGAAGAGAAAAGGGGAGAGAAGGGAGGAAGGGGAGGAGAAAGGAAAGATAGGGGGGAGGATATGGGACTAAGATTTGGTCTTTTTCTTTCTTTTCCTTCCTTTTTTTCTTTCTTTTCCTTCCTTTTTATCTTTCTTTTCCTTCCTTTTTTCAATCTTTTTCTATCTTTTTCTCCACTTTCTTATTTATTTATCTTTTCTTCATATTCCTTTACTTCCCTATCTTTTACTTTTCTTTATTCTTCGTTTCTTCCTTCATACAGTTATTATGTTTATTCCGTAATTATCTTATTTACCTTTTCGTTTTCCTCTTTCCTCTCTTTATTTCTCTCTGTCTTTATTATTTATTTCATCATCTTTATTATCTCTTCGTTCTCTACCTTCCTCGAATTTTCACTATTTCTCTATTTTCCTCACACTGCCTTCTTTTTTCTGTTCTCATTTTGTTTTTTTCTTTCGATTCTTGCTTCTTTTTTCTTTCTTTTATTTCTCCGTATTTTCTCCATTTTCATCTTCTTACTATTTCCATCTTGTTGTATCGGTTCTTTCTCTTCTCATTCAATATTTCTGTTTTTCTTTTGTTTTTTTATTTACTTATTTCCATCCGCCTCTCTCTCTCTCTCTCTCTCTCTCTCTCTCTCTCTCTCTCTCTCTCTCTCTCTCTCTCTCTCTCCTTTAATCTCGCTAATATTCCTCTCTTCCTGGATCATTTTCTTCGTCCTCTATTCCATCTTCTTTATGCTGGATTTTTCTCTCTTCCTTTTTTATCTCTTTTTCTTTCCTTCTCTCTCATTCTCTCGCCCTGACCTTCCCTCGCATGCATCACCTTTTCTCTCCTGCTAGCTTTTGTATTCTCTGTCTGTCTGTCTGTTTGTCTGTCTGTCCGTCTGTCTGTGTGTCTGTCGGTATGTCTGTCGGTATGTCTGTTTGTATATCTGTCTGTCTGTGTGTCTGTATATATGTCCGTATATCTGTCTGTCTGTCTGTCTGTCTGTCTGTTTGTCTCTCTCTCTCTCTCTCTCTCTCTCTCTCTCTCTCTCTCTCTCTCTCTCTCTCTCTCTCTCTCTCTCTCTCTCTCTCTCGTTATCTCTTTCCTTTCTCCTTTCTCTTATCCATAAATTATTTCTTATCTTGTTTTCTTTACGCTTCCTGTCTAGGGGGAATGATATTCTCTCTCTCTCTCTCTCTCTCTCTCTCTCTCTCTCTCTCTCTCTCTCTCTCTCTCTCAACATAGTTCAAACTCTTTCAAACAACTATTTTTTTTCTCTTTTCGTTCTTCTTTTGTTTTCTTGTATTCTTCTTTTGTTTTGTTTTCAATTTTGTATTTTTCTATTAGCCTTTTATTATTTTTTGTCTTACTTTGTCTAATTATTATCAAACTTTAAAAAATAAATAATCAACTAATTGCTTTTTTTCACTTCTACATACCTCGATTTTTCCTTTCCTTCTATTTTTCAACTAATTCTTCTTTTTCTTCACTTTGATTTCTTTTAACTAATTTCCTTCTATTTTTCACCTAATTCATCTTTTTCACTTTACTTCGATTTCTTCCACAACAATTTCCTTCTATTCTCTTCCACTTTGGCTTCGATTTCCCACAACAATTTAATTTTATTTTTCAACTAATTCTGTTTTTCACTTCTACCTCCATTATTTCCTACAGCAATTTCCTTCTATCTTTCTACGATTTTTCCGGCCATAAATCTCTTGACCAATCACGGCTCGACCTCAGGGAATGACGTATGGGGACGGCCGACCAATGGGAGGCCAGATAGGTTGTGACGTCACGGCCATAAAGCATCTGGACCAATCAGAGGCCTCGAGGGAGTTACCGTGACATGTGACACTGGCCAATGGAAGGAGGGGGAGGGGGGGAAGGGGAGGGGGAGAGAAAGTGTTATTGCTTGGGCTGGTTGGGGTCACCGAGATGGAGAGAGAGAGAGAGAGAGAGAGAGAGAGAGAGAGAGAGAGAGAGAGAGAGAGAGAGAGAGAGAGAGAGAGAGGAAAAGAAAGAAAAGAAAGGAGGAGAGAATGAAAAAAATAGAGAAAGAAAGATAGAAAAAGAAAGAAAAAAAGAAAAAGAGGAAAGTATGACAAGATAAGAAAAAACAAAGAAAGATAGAAGAAATTGTGAAAGAAGAATGAGAGAGGGAAATAAGAAAACACACTAATTGCCGTAGGATATGTTAGCTTAAGACACTCAAGTTCTAACCTCGAACCTTAGAGCCTTAGCTTAGGACCCATTAGGACCCTGGAGTTTCAGCTTAGGACCCAAGAGATTTAAATTAGGACCCTTAAGTTCCAGCATAGGACCCCCGTACAAAGTGTCCATTGGTATAGGACTCCTAGGATAAAAAAGAGATCCTACTTGAAAGCCAGACACATAGATGGGAAGGGATGATAAATGAAGGAGAAACGAGAGAGAGAGAGAGAGAGAGAGAGAGAGAGAGAGAGAGAGAGAGAGAGAGAGAGAGAGAGAGAGAGAGAGAGAGAGAGAGAGAGATTAAAGAACGCTCCGTACAAGACCAGAAAGGAATATCAAAGCTGTGTCAAAGGTCAAGGAAACGAGGAAGAGGAGGAGGAGGAGAGGAAGAGGAGGGAGGAAGGGGAAAGAAGGGGAAAAGGGAAGCCTGAAAAGATGAAAGGAGATGCAAAAATATCAGAAAAATAACAGAGGTTCGAGAAAGGGGAAGATGAAAGGAAGAAGAAAGAGAAGAAGGAAGAGGGGGAAAGAGGGAGAAAGGTGATGGAAGAAAGAAATCAAGAGAAGGAAGGGAAGTATATAGCTGAAAAGATGAAGATAGGAAGTAAAGAAAAAGTTGAGAAAGAAAGAAGAAGGAAGGGGAGGATGAAATGAGAATGGGGTGATAAGATGATAGAAGGAAGGAGCGGAAGAATGAAAACGAGGAGGCAAGATGAAACAGAAAAGAAAGAAAATATAGATAGAGGGGAAAAAGATAAGGAGGAAAAGGAAAGGGAAAAAAAACAAAATGAGGAGAAAAGATGAATAAAAGAAGACAAATATAGATAAAAAGAAAGGAGATAAGGAGGCGTAGGAAAGGGAAAAAAGAAAACGAGGAGAAAAGATTAATTAAAAAAGACAAATATAGAGAAGGAAAGGAGATAAGAAGCAGGAAAGGGAAAAAAAGAAAACGAGGAGAAAAGATGAAACAAAAAATAAGGGAAATATAGATAGAAGGAAAGAAGATACGGAAGAGGAGGAGGAGGAAAGGGTAATAAGGTTAAGTTGAGAGCATACTATATAACTGTGCGTGGCCTCAGTGCTCATCTCCGTTGCATTGACCCTTAAGCTTGTGGTGGGTAACAACTAGAGAGTAAAGGAAAGTAAAAGGAAAAGAAGGGAAAGTAAGGGAAAGGGACTCAGAACAAGTGATATCCTGGTTACCAAAGTTTACCTTCCCCAGGTTTCAAAAGGTACTCATCTATCGACCAGCCCGAAATTGGAGGATGAACAGCTGGGGTGGGCGGCATATCGACTGTCCAAGCCGGGATTCGAACTAAAGCCCACGGTTGCATTGCTAGGCAGGCTAACCACATCACCAAGGAAGGCAGATCAAGAACATTGGCAAAACAAAAAGTAGGAAAAAAACATGAATGAGATACAAACAGATAGAAAAAATAAAATAAAAAACTATTACAAGAACGAGAAGAAGGCATGAAAGAGTGAAAGAAAAAAGGCCTTTAAAGGAGAAAAAGAAAAGAAAAAGAGGAAGAGATAAAGATGGAGGAAGAAGGAGGACGGGCGAAGAACGATGGAACGGAAATTAAAAAAGTAAAAAAAAAACTAGGAAAAAGAAAAGAGAAGCAAAACGACAATTAAAAATGAAAAAAGAAACATGAAATAATGAAAGAAAGAGAAAGAATAAAGGAAAGAAATAGAAAAAATCACGAAAGAAGGAAAAGATAAAAAAATAGATAAAGAATGATGAGAAAAGAGAAGGAAAAATGGAGGAAAAACGACAAGAAAAAGAAAAAAAAATTAAATAATGAAAGAAAAAAAAGACTGAAGAAAACAAAAAAAGAAAAAAGAAAATGCTATCACGAAAAAAGAAAGTAAATAAAATAATGAAAGAAAAAAACAATGACAAAAAAAATTAATCATGAAAGAAAGAAAAAGTAGGAAAAAAGAAAGAAAAGAGATAACAAATGATTCTAAAAGAGAACAAAAAAGGAGGAGCAGGACGAAGGGGCTTCAAAGTATCGCGGTGAAGAGTTATCCGTGAGAGACAGATTTAGGAGGTGAAGGATTACACGAGGCGATTTATGAAGTGAGAGAGAGAGAGAGAGAGAGAGAGAGAGAGAGAGAGAGAGAGAGAGAGAGAGAGAGAGAGAGAGAGAGAGAGAGAGAGAGAGAGAGAGAGAGAGAGAAGGAATGGAAGGGAATTTTAGAGAAGCGAAGAGAAGAGAAAATAAGAGAGAGAGAGAGAGAGAGAGAGAGAGAGAGAGAGAGAGAGAGAGAGAGAGAGAGAGAGAGAGAGAGAGAGAGAGAGAGAGAGAGAGAGAGAGAGAGAGAGAGAGAGATTCTTTCCCCTACCCACCACAGGCTCAAGGACTAATGCGATTGAGATGAGCACCAAAGCTACGCGGAGCTATAGCATATGCTCCCTTGCCACTAACTTTACTTTTTTTTCATCTATCATCATGTAACGCACGGACCCAGCCTGTTGGTGGCGCAGGCGAATTATATTTATAGTGGCTCCCGTGGTATATGACTTTTGCTTGGTCCATACTGCCCCCCTGCACTCTTGGCTACGGGGGGCTTCGTGGTGCAGTGGTTAGCACACTCGTCTCACAACCGAGAGAGCCCGGGTTCGATTCCCGGGCGGAGTGGAAAAATTTGGGCGGCTTTTCCGATACCCTACGCCCTTGTCCACCGAGCAGTGAATGGGTACCAGGTATTAATCGGGGTTGTGTCCCGTCTCCTGTTCCCATTCTGTCTCTCTCCGGCATATGACCACAGATGTTGCGCCGACTAAACGAAACTTTCCAACTTTCCTCTTGGCTACATTCACTGAAGTTAGGGTTGATCGAAGTCCTGGGCATCATCTGGGTAATCTTCCGCCACTCGATGGTTTGAAAATTTTGCATGTTTTGGTGGGACTCGAAGCCAGGTCCACGGACTCACCACGCCCGCACGCTGACCACTCGTCCACCTCCTCCCCAATCGTTAGTAGTCTTTGCCAGTCAAGGTGTGAGTGTTCTGAAATTTACCTTGACATTTTTTTTTTACAGCAGAGGAGTCAATTCAAGGGCATAAAAAAGGAAACAAATGTGAAAAAAAAGCCCGCTACTCACTGGTCCTAAAAAGAGTTAGAGGAGTGGCCGAAAGATCGGTCAATTTCGGGAGAGAGGTGTCCTCATACCCTCCTCCTGAAAGAGTTTTGCCTATAGGATAAGGGGAATGAAATAACGATTTACTGAAAAGTAGAAGAGGCTTAGGCAGCTTGTTTACGAAGCTGACGAAGTTATGAGTGACCGTCTACCACGCAGTGACGGTCAAAACAGACGCCACACTCTTCAACACTTTGGCGCCCTAACACACACACATCTGACAAGGCTTTCATACGAATTTGGGCATTTGCAGAGACAGTTTTATGACCCCTCTGGTAGTTTGGTCATTCTTCTGTACCCTGAACATACAAAAAACATTCATTGGAAGGCGATTAATCTCCGAAACGAAACGAGGCAGGCGTCATATTCTTAAACATTTATGCGCCCTACGTAGCACACATACACACATTTTACTAGGCTTTCGTATAGGAGTTTTGGGTACTTAGGAAGACAGTTTTATGACCCCTCTGGTAGTTTAACCCGGTAGCAGCGACGGGCCAAATTTGTGGCTTTACCGTGTACCAGCGACGGGCCACATTTTTGCCATGATATAAACCTCCCAAAATAGATGATGCATAAATTGATCACATATGCGTTGATATATATAATGAAATGGTTTGCGTGAGTGATGATTTTTTCTCATTAATTTGCTTAGAGGGGCCTTTAACCTAACCTAAGCTAACCTAACCTAACCTAACCTAACCTAACCTAACCTAACCTAAGAAACATGGCCCCCGCAGCTACCAGGTTAATCATTCTTCTGTGCCCTGAACTTACAAAAAACACTCATTAGAACGCGATTATTCTCCTTCTCGGCCTTGGAAATTGTTGATGTGGGAGGCGGAGGCGGCTGAGAGTGCCGACCCACCATTTGTCAGCGTTATCTGAATTAAGGGGACCCACACAGCTGCCGCCCAAGCCCATATTGTAGGAACGGTCACTGGGTGCTGTCCTTCCTCGGTGCCTGGGTTGGTATGCTCAGACGCTAACACCTCTCACGTCAACTGTTCCCAAAGGCCGAGCTGGAGATTTATCGAGTTTTCTTGCGTGTTTTTAACGTTCAGGGTACAGAAGAAGGGTCACACTACCTCCAGGGTCATAAAAGTACCTCTGGAAATGCTCGAAGCTCCTACGAAAACCTGTACGAGTGTGTAAGCGACGAAGCGTTTGGAGAATATTACAGAAGGGTCACACTACCACCAGGGTCATAAAAGTACCTCTGGAAATGCTCGAAGCTCCTACGAAAACCTACCAGTGTGTAAGCGACGAAGCGTTGGAGAATATGATCCCTGGTCCGCCGCCTTCACTGATTGGCTGCTTGCTTCCGCGCCCTGACCACACAGCCGCCGCCTCCCCTAAATTGGTTGCCTGCTTGCCGCCTCGCTTACGTGCCCGCCCGCTCGCCCGACTGATTGGCTAACTGATTGATTGCTTGGTTCACTCGTCTGGGTGTGTGTGTGTGTGTGTGTGTGTGTGTGTGTGCGTGCAACGGTTACGCGATGGATACTCGGGTTATTATCTATGTGTGTGTGTGTGTGTGTGTGTGTGTGTGTGTGTGTGTGTGTGTGTGTGTGTGTGTGAATCGGTTCCTGTTCCAGTCTTTTTTTATCTATTATCTATCTATGTGTTGTATTTTCTATGTATATACGTGGTTTAGTTCTTGTTCTATACTCGTTTGATTATCTCTGTGTGTTAGGTATGTATTATCTATGTATTTAAGTATCTCGTATCTATGTATCATCGACGTATCTATGTATCATCCTTGTACACTTCGACACAATTGAAAGCTTAAAATACAGGTTAGTTATGTTTATGGATGGGAAGGGAAGGTGTTGGATCAGGAGGGGGACAGTATCAAGCCGCCTCGCCATCCGAAATTGACCTCCCTCTCTTCTGGCCTCTCTTTTTCTCTTTGTTGGAGCGTTATACAGCACGCTTTACTGTTACTGCCTTCGTTTTTTTGAGGTGGGGGAGAGGGGAAGGTTGAGAGTTGTTGTTGTTGTTTTTTCCTCTTGTTATTGTTGTCTCTGTTCATGTTCGTATTGTTAATTCTTGTTCGTCTTGGTTATCTCCCTCTATTTTTTTTTTTTTTACCCTTGCTGTTAAAAAAAATCATAAGCTGCCGTTTGTAGGTGGGGTAGCTTCTTGTAGTCTACTTATATCCTTCTGTATCCTTATGGGTCCTTATGGCATCCTTCAGTTCACCTCATCTCCTTGAAGTGTTATTTTTACTCCTTTTTCTCGAGGGGAGGGAGTCAATGTTTCCTTATATTCTTATGTACCCTATGTGTCCTTCACGGCTTCACCCTTCACCTCACCACCTTGAAAAGAAGTGTTGTTTTTACTCCTTTTTTTTCTCGAGGGGAGGGAGTCAATGTTTCCTTATATTCATCAATGATCTTCTTTCCATAACAAACTGTCCTGTCCACTCATACGCCGACGACTCCACTCTGCATTATTCAACTTCTTTCAATAGAAGACCATCACAACAGGAAGTACACGACTCCAGACTGGAGGCTGCAGAACGCTTATCCTCAGACCTTGCTATCATTTCCGATTGGGGCAGAAGGAACCTTGTGTCCTTCAATGCCTCAAAAACTCAATTTCTCCACCTATCAACTCGACACAATCTTCCAAACACCTATCCCCTATTCTTCGACAACACTCAGCTGTCACCTTCAACACTAAACTTCCTCGGTCTATCCTTAACTCAAAATCTCAACTGGAAACTTCATATCTCCTCTCTCGCTAAATCAGTTTCCTCGAGGTTGGTCGTTCTGTATCGTCTCCGCCAGTTCTTCTCCCCCGCGCAGTTGCTATCCATATACAGGGGCCTTGTCCGCCCTCGTATGGAGTATGCATCTCACGTGTGGGGGGGACTCCACTCACACAGCTCTTCTGGACAGAGTGGAGTCTTAGGCTCTTCGTCTCATCAGCTTTCCTCCTCCTACTGATAGTCTTCTACCTCTTAAATTCCGCCGCGATGTTGCCTCTCTTTCTATCTTCTATCGATATTTCCACGCTGACTGCTCTTCTGAACTTGCTAACTGCATGCCTCCCCCCCTCCCGCGACCCCGCTGCACACGACTTTCTACTCATGCTCATCCCTATACTGTCCAAACCCCTTATGCAAGAGTTAACCAGCATCTTCACTCTTTCATCCCTCACGCTGGTAAACTCTGGAACAATCTTCCTTCATCTGTATTTCCTCCTGCCTACGACTTGAACTCTTTCAAGAGGAGGGTATCAGGACACCTCTCCTCCCGAACTTGACCTTTCTTTCGGCCACCTCTTCTGATTATTTTTTGGGAGCAGCGAGTAGCGGGCTTTTTTTATTATTATTTTTTGTTTGTTTTTTTGGCCCTTGAGCTGTCTCCTTTGTTGTAAAAAAAAAAAAAAAATTCTGATGTACCTTTTTGTTTCTTTCACGGCTTCACCCTTCACCTCACCACCTTGAAAAGAAGTGTTGTTTTTGCTTCTTTTATCGAGGGAGTCAGTGACCTCGTGTTTACCAGCCGCGTAGCAACAGAGGTTTTGTCGGGTATCTTTCTCTGTGTTCGCTGATCCGGCTTCCCGCTCCATAGACTCCCGCCAGAAATGTGACGGCGGTGCTGCGTCTCAAGGGGAGGAGGTGAATGTTAGTATGCCTCGCGTGTTTGCCCGCGGCGTGGCAACAAAGGCTCGTCCGGGGTCTGTATGTGTGTGTACTTGGGCGGCTTCTCGCTTCAGGGAGTGGCGTAAAAAGTGAAGGTTGTGTTGAACGCCTCTGCTCGGTAAGGTTGGGTTCAGGATCCTCGCGTCCCCAAGGCCAGCGGTGTCGTGTTCGCCTGGTCACCGTCTTGCTGTTTCGAGAATTATTTTTTTACAATACAAAGAACGAAAAATACATATAAAAAGTTCCCTTAGCTTCATATCCCTGTGGAGAATGGAGAAGATTCCAAAAAAAAGAATTGTTAGCCTTACTATTCCTCTTGCTCACTTTCGGGTCTTATTAGGGGTCTCAGGGTTACTATTCCTCTTGTTCACTCTTAGGTCTTATTAAGGAGAGGAGTATCAAGACACCACTCCACCCGAAATTGATCTCTCCTTTAGACTCTCAATTCGATATTTTACATGAGAGCCGCTTAGAGGACTATTTTGTACCCTAAGTTGGTTCGGTTCTGTAAAAAAAAAAATGAGCGCAGTGAGACCCTTAAAGTGATCAAGTTGTAGGCAGGAGAAAAGAGAGACGTAGAGAAGCTTTCAGAGTTTACCAGGGAACGCTATGAACGGTTAAAAATAATGGTTGCCTCTTGCATAAGGGATTTTGATAGCATGGGGATGAGCGAGAGTAGAAAGTCGTGTGTAGCGGGGCCGTGAAAGGGGTGCAGGCATGCGGATAACAAGTTCAGAGGAGCGGTCAGCACGGAAATTAAGTTACGTTTGAGCGCCGTCATTTCGCGGTGAGTGAATTTTCAGGTCTCGGTTTCTTGGCGTTTATGTGTAAAGGCAGCGTTGGTGTAGTGTTCATCAATATGCCTTTTATGTAGAGAGTATTGATGTTTTTGTTTATCCTATTTTTTTAGCTAGATTTTGTGTTTCTTTTCGTGTATAGTTAAGTGAAAGCTCGACAGTCTGAGAGTTTTATTCATTGAGTTTTTAAAGTTATCAGCAGTGGGTTTTTAAAGTAATCAACAATGGGTTTTTAAAGTAATCAACATGGGTTTTTAAAATAATCAACAATGGTTTTTTAAAGTAATCAACATGGGTTTTTAAAGTAATCAATAATGGGTTTTTAAAGTAATCAACAATGGGTTTTTAAAGTAATCAACAATGGGTTTTTAAAGTAATCAACAATGGGTTTTTAAAGTAATCAACAATGGGTTTTTAAAGTAATCAACAATGGGTTTTTAAAGTAATCAACAATGGGTTTTTAAAGTAATCAATAATGGGTTTTTAAAGTAATCAAGAATGGGTTTTTAAAGTAATCAACAATGGGTTTTTAAAGTAATCAACAATGGGTTTTTAAAGTAATCAACAATGGGTTTTTAAAGTGATCAATAATGGGTTTTTAAAGTAATCAATAAAGGGTTTTTAAAGTAATCAACAATGGGTTTTTAAAGTAATCAACAATGGGTTTTTAAAGTAATCAGCAATGGGTTTTTAAAGTAATCAGCAATGGGTTTTTAAAGTAATCAGCAATGGGTTTTTAAAGTAATCAACAATGGTTTTTTAAAGTAATCAATAATGGGTTTTTAAAGTACTCAACAATGGGTTTTTAAAGTACTCAACAATGGGTTTTTAAAGTACTCAACAATGGGTTTTTAAAGTAATCAACAATGGGTTTTTAAAGTACTCAACAATGGGTTTTTAAAATAATCAGCAATGGGTTTTTAAAGTAATCAACAATGGGTTTTTAAAGTAATCAACAATGGGTTTTTAAAGTACTCAACAAAGGGTTTTTAAAGTACTCAACAATGGGTTTTTAAAGTAATCAGCAATGGGGTTTTAAAGTAATCAACAATGGGGTTTTAAAGTAATCAACAATGGGGTTTTAAAGTAATCAACAATGGGGTTTTAAAGTAATCAACAATGGGTTTTTAAAGTAATCAACAATGGGTTTTTAAAGTAATCAACAATGGGTTTTTAAAGTAATCAACAATGGGTTTTTAAAGTAATCAACAATGGGTTTTTAAAGTAATCAACAATGGGTTTTTAAAGTAATCAACAATGGGTTTTTAAAGTACTCAACAATGGGGTTTTAAAGTAATCAACAATGGGTTTTTAAAGTACTCAACAATGGGTTTTAAAGTACTCAACAATGGGTTTTTAAAGTAATCAACAATGGGGTTTTAAAGTACTCAACAATGGGTTTTTAAAGTAATCATCATGGGTTTTAAAGTAATCAACAATGGGTTTTTAAAGTAATCATCATGGGTTTTTAAAGCAATCAACAATGGGTTTTTAAAGTACTCAACAATGGGGTTTAAATTAATCATCAAAGAAATAATATAGTTTGCACTCAGTCATGCGATCAGGATTAACTTCTTGTACTTCTATGTTCGTTGATATCAGTGTTATTTTGTTATTTTACTATCAATGCTGTGTTGTGAGTGTTCTTTTTGGTTCTGCTGTTATTATTGTTATTAATGTTGTTATCACCTGTGTTATCTCCTTTCCGCAGCGAACGTTGAGCGGCCGTTCCTTCATCAGCCACCGCAGCGTTCAAAGGTATGTGTGATGCGTGTGTGCTATTAGTGCGATCGTTTTGTTCAGTTATCTCAAAGGCCTTGGGGTTGGTATTGTATGTTAGTGTATTATTTAACATTTTAGACAGGCCAGTCCGCCAAACGAAGTCCTTACACCTATATATTACAAGCTTTCCCTTCCTTTCCTTTACAGCTCCATCAGTATCAGTTTGCCAGACCAGGTACCGTACACCTTTATTACAAGCTTTCCCTTCCTTTCCTTCTTATTTCCATCAGTATCAGTTAGCCAGACCAGGTACCGTACGTCTTTATTACAAGCTTTTCCTTCCCTTCCTTTTCATTTCCATCAGTATCAGTTTGCCAGACCAGGTACTGTACACCTTTATTACAAGCTTTCCCTTCCCTCCCTTTACAGTTCCATCAGTATCAGTTAGCCACGCCA
Organism: Eriocheir sinensis; assembly: GCF_024679095.1. Classification (NCBI taxonomy): domain Eukaryota; kingdom Metazoa; phylum Arthropoda; class Malacostraca; order Decapoda; family Varunidae; genus Eriocheir; species Eriocheir sinensis. The sequence goes on from NC_066553.1 coordinate 5,175,351, forward strand.
GGTACCGTACGTCTTTATTACAAGCTTTTCCTTCCCTTCCTTTTCATTTCCATCAGTATCAGTTTGCCAGACCAGGTACCGTACACCTTTATTACAAGCTTTTCCTTCCCTTCCTTTTCATTTCCATCAGTATCAGTTTGCCAGACCAGGTACCGTACACCTTTATTACAAGCTTTCCCTTCCCTCTCTCTACAGTTCCAGTAATATCAGCTTGCCAGGGAACATATTCTTAAACGCTTCGTCGCTTACACACTCACATTTGACAGGGTTTTCGTAGGAGTTTTGGGCATTTCCAGAGGTACTTCTATGACCCAGGTGATAGTATGACCCCTTTTCTGTACCATAAACGTAAAAAAACACTCATTAAAACCCTATTAGTCTTCATTTTCGCCTTTGGAAATAGATGACATGAGGTGGAGGCGTCTGAAAATACCGACGTAGATCATGCACCTTACTCACGAACTTATACATTGAACCACTCTCTCGCTGGGCCACGACAACCCAGCGACTCCTTGGCCCCCTTCATACTGTGCCGACTCAGCATCCGGCGATCGTTTCTAGACCTCTTTCCGACCATGTGCGACCCTTTCACATCAACATTTAACACTCAAGATCTCGTGTACCCTGAGTCCCTGCGTTGGGGCCTTAATGGCTGCATCCAACATTAATTTTCTGTGTTTGTTTTAATCTGGTGTAAATATGCTAAGGAAGAGTAATTAAGTGAAGTATGTGATATTCTAAGAACTAGCAAGCTGCCGTTTGTTTTCGAGTTAATGATAAGTGACATTTCTTAGCAAGGGAGAGCTTGGAATATTGTCTTTGAACTCTTTTTTTATTTTTTATTCCTTGAAAACTCATCTAGCTGTCCCCTTGTTCTGATGTTGATTATGATTTTGACTTTTTTATGCAATCTAGTGGTCAAAAATAATGTTACTGAAAATACACATCCAAGGTTTTTGTAGATATTTCCGTGTGAAGAGATTTTATTTGTGTCTAAGGGAAGTAAGTTTTTCTTATATTTTTATATATTTATTTTTGTTTTATTTATTTTTATTTTTTTATTACTTTTTTTGTGTGTAAAAGAAGGAAACATTTAGAGAGTAGTATTTTTTGTGTGCAAAGGAACCAAGTTTGTGTGTGTGTATGTGTGTGTGTGTGTGTGTGTGTGTGTGTGTGTGTAATGGAGGTAAATATTTGGCAGGTGTTTGTTCTTTGCGTGCCGGAAGTCAGGTAAATATTGGCCAGGTGTTCGGTATATTAATTAGCGATCGGCCGCCCGTTATGAAGCGCGGCCCAGGACTTCTTCCTCCTCCCCAAGTTCGCGGCGAGCCCAAGATTGTTGGACGGAGTGTGCGGGTGTGTGCGTGTGTGTGTGTGTGTGTGTGTGTGTGTGTGTGTGTGTGTGTGTGTGTGTGTGTGTGTGTTACGGCCCAGGGGAGTGTGGTGGCAGCGCTAGTGTTTTTATTATTATTATTTTTATTAACATTATTATTATTATTATTATTATTATTATTATTATTATTATTATTATTATTATTATTATTATTATTATTATTATTATTATTATTATTATTATTATTATTATTATTATTGTTGTTGTTGTTGTTTTTGTTATTATTATTATCATTATCATTACTATTATTATTATTATTATTATTATTATTATTATTATTATTATTATCATTAGCAGTAGTAGTAGTAGTAGTAATAGTAATACTAATAGTAGTAGCAGTATTGTTGTTGTTATTTCTGTTTACTAGTATCATCTTGATTATTATAATGAAAAATTACTATATTATTGTCATCATCATCATCACTTTGAGAGGCGGATTGATGCCTTTGGTAATAAATGTCTACGCAGAATCATGGGGTATCGCTGGAATGACTTTGTGTCGAACCGGCGACTACTCCGTGAGAATGATGCGAGACCTGTTGTATACATGTCTACTCCGTCAACGCTAGCTCCGGCTGTACGTTACCCAGAAGCCGACCCTGCTCATCGACTTAATTATTAGAACAACATAATTAGGAAGTTGATGAGGTTAAGAGAAGACTTGTTAAGGAGAAGGAAAAGGAGGGACGAAAAGAAAGAAAAAGAGAAAGAAATAAAGAATGAAAGGTAAAAAGAAGACATGGAAGAAAAATGGAAAAAAACAAGGCAAAACAAACAAAAACAAAAACAAAAATATGAATAAGAAGAGCAAGAGAAAAAGGGTTGGTAAGAGGAATAAAGAAAAGGAGGCAATGAAGAGAGATGAGAAGGAAAGGGAAGAGAAGGAAATGGAAAAAATAAACAATAAAACACAAGAAATAAAGGTGGGAAGAGAAGGCGGGGTAAAAGGAGGAGGAGAGAATCGTGAGTGCCGGAGGCCAAGGGGACGCCCACGGAGTTCTGATTTTAGGAAGTCAATATATCCTGCCAAGAGGTACGTAGGATGGGGATGGGGTTTACATGGAGACTTGCCTGGAGGGACCCACTGGCTTGGCGTAGCAGGGTGGGCGAGGCAACGCGCCCCCTACTTGGCTGATTATCACTATCGGTAAATTCCTCACAATCATCACTTTCATCAGCAATAGCATCACTATCATTAGAACCGACCTGTGCTTCATCACCAGTCATGAGAGAGAGAGAGAGAGAGAGAGAGAGAGAGAGAGAGAGAGAGAGAGAGAGAGAAGAATCTTTAATCAGTTTGTTGTTTTAATTCGAGAACCTAATTTCCATTCAACATGTTTTCCTTCCTCCTCCCTCCTCCTCTTCCTCCTCCTCCTATTCCTCCTCCTCCTCCTCCTCTTCACACCTTTACTTCTTGTGTTTTACTCTTTATCTTTTCTCTTTCCTTCTCTTCTCTTTCCTTCTCATCTCTCTTCATTGCCTCTTTCCTTTATTCCTCTTCCCAATCCTTTTTCTTGTTTTTCTTATTCATATTCTTGTTTTTGTTTTTGTTTGTTTTGCCTCTTGTTTTTTTTCTTTTTTTTCCATGTTTTCTCTATCTTTCATTCTTTATTTATTTATCTCTTTTTCTTTCTTTTCGTCCCTCCTTTTCCTTCTCCTTAACAAGTCTTCTCTTATCCTCATCAACTTCCTAATTATGTTGTTCTAATAATTATGTCTTTAATGGCGCGCACACACACACACACACACACACACACACACACACACACACACACACACACACACACACACACACACACACATTCAATATTCACAATAATTACGACCAAGCGTGCGAATGATCACCTCAATTACTTCTTTATTATTAACCTTTCCTCCCCTTCTCCCCTTTCTCTCCCCCTTCTCCTTACCCCCTTTTTCCTACCTCCATTCATCACTCCTCTCCGTTTTGTCCTTTCTTCCCTTCCTTCTCCTCTTCTGTCCTCTCCCTTCCCCTGTATTATCTTAACCTCCTCCTCGTCCTTTCCTCTTTTCCCCTTAATTCCCTTTCCTTCCCTTTTATTTCCCTTTCTTTCTTTCTCCTGCCTTCGTCATATCTTTAACTTCCCTTTCTTATCTCCCTTTCTATATGCTATTTCGTTTCCTTCACCCTCTCCTTTCTCCCATTCCTTACCATCTCTCCGTTTCCTTTCCTCCCCTTTATCACATTCATTCTCCAGTTCCCTTCCTCATTTCCTCCCTTTCCTATCTATAACCTTCCCCTCCCTTACCGCTCTTTCTCTCTCACCTCCCATCCTTTCATCTCTCTCTCTCTCTCACCTTTTCCATTTCTCTCACTTCATTCCTTCCTCTCCCTTTCCCCCACCTCTGCCTTCCTCACCCTTCCCATCCCTCCTCTTCCCTTCCCCCTATCTCCCCTCTTTCTTTCCTTCCCTTTCCTGTCTTCCCATCACTCTCCCTCGCTTCCCCTTCCCTCCATCCCCTTCCCGTTCTTCCCCTTTTATTCCTCTTTTCACCTATCTCATCCTTCTACCTCTCTCTCTCTCCTACCTTTCCTTTCCTCTAACCACTCACCACCCTCCCATCCGCTCCTCCTTCCCTACCTAGCCCCACTTTTCCTTTCCTCCCTCCTCCCTTCCTTCCTCCCTCATCTCCCCCTCACATTTTCCATCCCTAACCATTCATCACCCACCTTTACCTCCCCCCTCCCCCCATCCTTCCTCTCTCCCTCCCTTCCCCTTGACCAAAACAGACAATTAGGAAAGAGGTGATAATGAGTAGGCTCTTAATATTTCCTCTCTAATTACCATAGCGGGAGCGGCTGAGTTAATGACCGCGGCTAATTAAGGCAGGAAATAGTGTGCCAATTTAGTGTCGGGGGGCGGGTGACTTGTGTGTAGTGGGGGGGGGGGGAGGGGGTCTGTGTGTGTGCACCTGCACGCTTGGGGTCAAGTACATTATTATACGCAAGTCCGTGTATGATTACTGCGATATCACGAATCCAAGTACAAGTACAAGTACTCGGTGTATAGCGTAACTCGAGTCCAAGTACAAGTATTTTTGTAATGTACTCGAATTCAAGTACAAGTACTTTTCTACTGACTAAACCTTACGATTTTTCTGCTTACCTAACAGGGTTATGTGAGTCACGTGACATAACTTCAGTGTCACCTCACCCCGGGGCCCAGGCCACCTGGCCTCCACAAGGTCCAAGCTCCGGACACACCTTCGTTAATCCCTCGCCTCCACGCAGGCAGGTCGTCAAAAACGACACCAGCCACACGTTTGTATTTTTAGTTGTACCAGAAAGTATTCGTAAAATTGTCGAGTAAAAAGTACAAGTGCTAAGAAACTACCGATCCTGAGTACAAGTACAAGTACATGATATCATGTGTTTAAGTACGAGTACAAGTACGAGTACATGTACTTGGACCCAAGGAGAGGCGGTGGCTGAGTGGTTAGCGTACCGGCGCCGCGTCCAGGAGGACGCGGGTTCCAGTCCTGCCCGCTGCCAGAGCTGGGATTTTTCAGAGACCGCCGAGTACATAATAGACTAACCACATGCTGTCCTAAAGAATGCCTATCAACCTTGACTCTAGATTTTCTTTAAAGAGAAGCTCGAAGATGAGCTCCGGGGGCAGCATGAGCCAAGCAAGATGGCGCCTCTATAAATACTTGCCTGCGCCACAACGGGCTGGGGACAACCATCAGGCCCCACCAAGAAAGTCTTCCCGCCTAAAAGTAAACAAAAAAAAGCCTGGTACCTGTGTGTGTCGTGGGGGGGAGGGGGGGGGGTTGGGTGGGGAGGGGTATGTGTGTGCGCCTGAGTGTGTGTGTGTCAAGGTCAGGTCAGGGTGGGGAGGGAAAATAAGAGGAGGAGGAGAAGGGGGAAAAGAAGAAGAAGTAGAAGTAGAGGAGGAGGAGAATATGAACAGGAGCAAACAGAGAAACAAATAAAAGAAAAAAACAAAGAAGTGGGACGAGAAAACAAGTTGGAGGCGGAGCAAGAAGAAGAAGAAGAGGAGTCAGAGGAATGGTTCAGCGTGTGTGTACCTGTTTGATGAGGTCATTAAGGTAGCGCGGAGGTCATTAGGAGGTCATTAGGGCGGGGCTCAGGTAATTAGGTCACGTGACGGAGGGCCAAGGGGTGGCGGGTGGGAGGTCACCTGGGCAAGGGGGGAAGGGGGGGAGCTCAGGTGATCATGGCCGTCGTGATTGGAGGTGAGGCGGTGCTAATGAGGGCAGGTGAGGGGGGAGGGGGGGAGGGGGAAGGTGTGTGTGTGTGTGTGTGTGTGTGTGTGTGTGTGTGTGTGTGTGTGTGTGTGTGTGTGTGTAATTATGGGTTAACTTTTTGTAGTGGTAATTAGTTTTGGGTGTTTTGATTGTTAATTTTGTGGTAATTTGAAAAGGGGGAGAGAGAGGAGAGAGGGTTGATTGTGTTTCTCCTCCTCCTCCTCCTCCTCCTCCTCCTCCTCCTCCTCCTCAGCCTCATCCTTAATTTCTTCTTCCATATTTTTTTCTTTTCTTCTATTTACTTGTTCGTGTTCTCCTCCTCCTCCTCCTCCTCCTCCTCCTCCTCCTCCTCCTCCTCCTCCTCCTCCTCCTCCTCCTAATTACCACCACCGCAATCATTACCACCATCATCATCATCATCATCATTAGCACAAGTTCATCTGTAATTACCCGGCGAGTCTAATTGAGGTCACTGAAACAGATGATGCGACGATTGGATGCTGGGGGTCTCTCTCTCTCTCTCTCTCTCTCTCTCTCTCTCTCTCTCTCTCTCTCTCTCTCTCTCTCTCTCTCTCTCTCTCTCTCTCTTGCTTTGTTTTTTTTATGATTTAATGATGTTTTTGTTATTTTTTCTCTTTTTGTCATTGTTTTCATCTCCCCTCCTTCCTCTCCCTCCCTCCCTTCCTCCCTTTCTTCCTTCTTCCCTCCCTCCCTTCCTTCCTTTCTTCCTTCCTTCCTATCTTCCTTTCTTCTTCTTTCTTTCCTTCCTTCCTTCCTTCCTTCCTCTCTTCCTTCCTCCCTTTTTTCCTTCCTTTCTTCCTTTCTTCCTTCCTTCCTTCCTTCCTTCCTTCCTCTTATGTCTCTTTTCATATCCCCCTCTCTTCCTATCTCTCCTTTCTTCCTTCTCTTTCCTTTCCTCCCTTTATCTCTCTCCCTTTTTCTCTCCCTCATTCATCTCCCTTTATCGGTGCTTCTATTTCCATTCTCTTATCCTCTCCCTTCCCTATCTCCCTCCCTTCGTCTCTCCATTTTCCTCACCTTTTCCTTTCTTCCCTTCCCTTCCCTCTCTCTCTCTCTCTCTCTCTCATCCTCCATTCCCCTCCCTTCCCTTTCCCTCTCTTCCCCTTCCTTTATCTGTATTTCAATTCCTCCATCACTCTTCCCCTCCTCCTCCTCCTCCTCCTCTTCCTCCTCCTCCCTCTTTCCTTTCATCAGCATTTCCTCCCCTTCCTTCCCATTACTTTTTCTTCTTTCCCTCCTCCGTCTTTCGCTTTGTCTCGCTCTTTCCTTCTCTCCCCTTCCCTCCCCTTCCCTTCCTCATCAATCCCTCCTCCGCCCCCCTTCCTCTTTCCCCTTCCTCCATAAATTCCTCTTTTCTCTCCTCCCCTCTTCACCTGTTTCCTCCACTTCTCACTCCTGACATACTATTTTCTCTCTCTTCTCTCTCTCTCTCTCTCTCTCTCTCTCTCTCTCTCCTTCTCTCTCTCCCCCACTCTCTCTCTCTCTCTCTCTCTCTCTCTCTCTCTCTCTCTCTCTCTCTCTCTCTCTCTCTCTCTCTCTCTCTCTCTCTCTCTCTCTCTCTCTCTCTCTCTCTCTCTCTCTCTCTCTCTCTCTCTCTCTCTCTCTCTCTCTCTCTCTCTCAGACCAAGACAGACAAAGCTTTTAAGAAGATTTGTGTAAAATTTCCGCATGCTCTGATAAACAGGAAATGCCCTTAAAAGTAAATAAATGGCAGACTCTCCACAAAACACTAAGGTTGGTATTTTAAGACACTCGCTTTTCACATCAGCTATTTCTAAAGGTCAAAGAGGGGGTCAGTCAGGTTCTAATGAGTGTTTCTTCAGGTTCACGGTACAGAGGAAGGATCAAACTACCACCAGGGTCATAAAACTACTCCTGGAAATGCCCACAACTCCTACGAAAGCCTTGTCAAATATGTGTTCTTGGGAAGCGAAATGTCTTATGATACGACCCTAAGAATTGGAGGCTTGAATGTTATGTGCCCGGCGGGAAGCAGAGAAATGTACAATGTGTTAGTTAATGGATTATGTTGTCGCTGTCTTGTCATAAGCTCAAGTTCTTCCAGCAACCTGTTAGAGCGGCGAATCGTCTCTTCTCTCCTCTCTCCCTTCCTTCCTTCCTTCCTTCCTTCCTTCCCTCTTTCCTCTCTCCCTGCCTCCCTCCTTCCTTCCTTCCTTCCTTTCTTCCCTCTTCACTCTCTCCCTGCCTCCCTATCTCCCTCCCTCCTTCCTTCCTTCCTTCCTCTCTTCCCTCCCTCCTTCCTTCCTTCCTTCCTTCCTCTCTCCCTGCCTCCCTTTCCTCCTTCCTTTCTTCCTTCCTTCCTTCCTCTCTCCTCTATCCCTGCCTCCCTTCCCTCCCTCCTTCCTCTCTCCTTGTCTCCCTTCCTCTCACCATCCCTCCCTCAATTCCCTCCCTCCCTCCTTCCCTCCCTTTCTTCCTTCCTCTCTCCCTCCCGTCCTTCCCTCCTCCCCTATTATCATCCGGGCATTCAGACATTCAGACACAATACTAGCAGAAACAGTGAGACATTTTTAGCAAGCATTTTATTAGCAGAAACATTGAGGTAACGAACAAAGCGAACCGAATGCCGGGCTTCGTATATTAACAGGAACATGTCATTATTATCCCATTATGCAACAGCTTAGTCAGACTTTACTTGGAACTCGCGGCACAGCAGTTTCCGGCTCCCCGCCACCATGTGAAGGACGCGGATGATGAAATACTACCATGATGAAATTGCTGTTTGCGACCTGCTTAGATATTCGGTGCCGTCTTCGTCTCCCCGCCACGCGAAGGACATAGCTAAGTTAGAATGTGCTTAGCGGAGGAGAGCCAGCTTGATCTCTTGACTCTCACGTAACTGGCTGCTCTTTCGGCCACCTCTTCGGATTCTTTTCTGGAACAGTGAGTAGCGGGCTTTTTTTTTATTGTTTCCTTTTTTGTGTGCCCTTGTGCTGTCTCCTTTGCAATAAATAAAAAATTCCCTTTCTAAACCCAACGAGAAATGGGTGTTTAGTTTGAAATGCTCTCTCTTCAAAAAGCCGCCTCCCTGAGAAACCGCTGTGGTGTTTTGAAATAATACTTCCTGGCTTAAAACAAATGAATGAATCTAAATTGTTTGTTCCTAATGACGCGTCACGAACGAGTTGGATAATACATGCTTGGGGCGACCTCCTTAGAATATACGGTGTAGTCTTCGTCTCAAATCCACGCAAAGGACATAGTTAAATTAGAATGTGCTTAGGGAAGGGGAGCCAGCATGATCTCTCACTTCTCTTTCTAAACCCAACGAGAAATGGCTGTCTAGTCTGAAATGCTCTCTCTTCAAAAAGCCGCCTCCCTGAGAAACTGCTGTGGTGTTTTGAAATAATACTTCCTGGCTGAAAATAAATGAATGAATCTAAATTGTTTGTTCTTAATGGTGCGTCACGAACGAGTTGGATAATACATGCTTGGGGCGACCTCCTTAGAATATTTTATTTTACAACAAAGGAGACAGCTCAAGGGCACACAAAAAAGGAAACAATAATAAAAAAAGCCCGCTACTCGCTGCTCCTAAAAAGAATCAAAAGAGGTGGCCGAAAGAGGGGTATATACGGTGCAGTCCTCGTTCACCCACTGTGCGAAGGACGTTGCTAAATTAGAAGGTGCTTAGCGGAGGGGAGCCAGCTTGATCTCTCGCTTCCCTTTTAAGCCCAACGAGAAATGGCTGTCAAGTCTGAAACGCTCTCTTTTCAAAAACCCGCCTCCGTAAGATTATTTTTTATAGTAAGGAAAACAGCTCAAGGGCAATAAACATAATAAAACAAGCCCGCCAGACGCTGCTCCAACAATAGAAAATAGAACGAGAGGTCAAAAGAGAGGTCAATTTTGCACAGAGGTATATACTGGTGCAGAGGTAAAACAAAAGTACATCATGGCCTTATGTAGGTGAATATATGCATGTTAGTTTTTATTTTATGTCATGTTCCGAACTAAATATAGTGACACTCCTCTTCTTTTCTCTCTCTCTCTCTCTCTCTCTCTCTCTCTCTCTCTCTCTCTCTCTCTCTCTCTCTCTCTCTCTCTCTCTCTCCCCCATTATCTCTCCCTTCTTCTGTTCCTCATTCATTTCTCTCTCCATCTCTCTCCATTTATTTCTCCCTTCTTCCGTCCTCCATTCATTTCTTCCACTCTCATTCCGTTTATCTCTCTTTTCTTCTGTTCCCCATTTATTACCCTTCATCTCTCTCCTCCTTTATCTCTCCCTCTCCCTTTCCCTCATTCATCTCCCTTTATTAGTACCTCTTCTACACTTTAGGTAAACAAATAAATTCAAACCACACTTATAGTTTTCCCGGCATAAGCTCCAGCCTCCAGCGGCTCAGTGCAATACGATTAAATTATCAAAAAATTATAAACTCAACCGCCACTCTCTCCACCTCAACATTCGGTAAGGCAGAAATGCAAAGTCTTAGTAGCCTTAGTGGTCTTAGTAGATGCCATTTCACTTAAGTATAGGACCATAGGATCTGTGTATGGTCTGAATATCTATGTAAATCTTGTAGTGATCATTGTAATTGAGAGAGAGAGAGAGAGAGAGAGAGAGAGAGAGAGAGAGAGAGAGAGAGAGAGAGAGAGAGAGATTTTCTGCTTCACTTAATCCACTGCTGAATAATATATGACTGTAGAAGTGATAATTGGTGTTAGAGAGAGAGAGAGAGAGAGAGAGAGAGAGAGAGAGAGAGAGAGAGAGAGAGAGAGAGTAGTAGTAGTAGTAGTAGTAGTGGTAGTGGTAGTAGTAATAGTTATTATCATTTACATCAATGATTTGGACAGGAATTAATAGTGATGACAGTAAGTTCGTAGATGATACCAAGATCACTAGAGTAATCCCATCAGATCAGGACGCTAGCCTTCTTAAGGATGAGCTAGACAGACTCTATGATTGGGCGGGGAAGTGGCAAATGGAATTCAATGTCGGGAAGTATAGTATTCTGAGTGTAGGCAGAAACAACCCCTTACACAATTACTCCTCTAAGCCGGTCTGGGTGTGAAAGGGACTTCGGAGTCTTAGTGAGCTCCGATCTCCATCTTAGGGCTCAATGCATTCAGGACAAGAATCGTGCAAACAGAGTACTGGGTTTCATCTCAAGGAGCGTAAACAATAGAAGCGCTGAAGTCATCCTCAAATTTTACTTAGCACTAGTTAAACCTCATTTTGATTATGCGGCTCAGTTCTGGTCGCCGCAGTATACAGTGATTATCAAGATGTTAGAATCTGTACAGAGGAGGATGACAAAAATATTCAAGGGATGAGAAACTTGGTGCATAAGGATAGACTGAAGCGTTTAAATCTACACTCTCTAGAAAGGTGAAGGTTACGAGGAGACTTGATCGAAGTTTATAAGTGGATGAAAGGCTTTAATAAGGGAGATGTTAATAGGGTTTTGGTTGTAAAAGAGCCAGGTAGGACACGTAGCAATGGTTTTAAGTTAGACAAATTAAGATTCAACAAAAAAATGGCAAGAATTCGTTCACCAGTAGAGTCTTGGATGAGTGGAACAATCTTGGCAGTCGTGTTGTGAGTGCCAATACCATAGATACATTCAAGAAGAGATTGGATAAACTCATGGACAGTGAAGTAAGGTGGGGTTAGGATTACAGGAGCTGCCTTGTACAGACCAACCGTGATCCTTGAAAGCTCCATACGTTCTTATGTTCTTATGTCTTTTTGGTAGTAGTAGTAGTAGTAGTAGTAGAAGTAGGAGTAGCAGCAGTAAGTGTATTTACCTTCCCCTTCATCCAACGTTTATTTAATTACACAAACTCGAGAGGAAGAGGATTGCCGTGTGGCGCCTCCTTTTATCCGTTCACTCCCTCGTAATCATATTTGAACGTTCATTTAGCGAGGCATCAAGAGGAGGAGGAGGAGGAGGAGGAGGATCTGTTCTGTACATACTATTTACCGATCTCCTTTCTCTCTCCCTCTCTTTATCTTTCTTTATCTTCCACTTTCTCTCTTTCCTTCTCTCTCCCTCTCTCTCTCTCTCTCTCTCCCCTTCATTCTCCTAATATTAATTCAACGTATATATTATCTACATTTATCTTTGCTTCTACACTCTCTCTCTCTCTCTCTCTCTCTCTCTCTCTCTCTCTCTCTCTCTCGCTTCTCTTCGCATAATCTTATTCCCTTAATTTTTATGTCCTGCTTCTCTCTCTCCTTTTTTCCTTCCTCCCTTCTTCCAAATTGGAGGTAAGGAAAGACGGAGGAAATGAGGAAGAAAATAATGAACAAAACAGGAAACGGAGAGAAGAGAGAGAGAGAGAGAGAGAGAGAGAGAGAGAGAGAGAGAGAGAGAGAGAGAGAGAGAGAGAGAGAGAGAGAGAGAGAGAGAGAGAGAGAGAGAGAGTCACATTCATGGTATTGACCTGATGGTGGTGGTGGAGTGAGAGAGAGAGAGAGAGAGAGAGAGAGAGAGAGAGAGAGAGAGAGAGAGAGAGAGGGGGGAGGAAGGAAAGAAGATTAGATAGAGGTATTTTGTTTAAGTGCACTTCTGTCTCTCTCTCTCTCTCTCTCTCTCTCTCTCTTTGAATAAGTAAGAAAGTAACAATTAGACGCAAGAAATGGAAGGACTCGGAGCAATTTAGGTCTGGAGACTTTTTTTTATCTTTTTTTTCTTATCTTTCGTCTTCATTCTCACTTTTTTTCTCATTTTCTCTCTCTCTCATTTTCTCATTCTCTCACTCTCTCTCTCACCCGTCCTTGAGCTTAAGTGTCGGGATGCTTCACCACTTAAGAGAGAGAGAGAGAGAGAGAGAGAGAGAGAGAGAGAGAGAGAGAGAGAGAGAGAGAGAGAGAGAGAGAGAGAGAGAGAGAGTCGCTCTAATATAAGGACGTGTTGTTGTTGGCTAAAGTTTATGGCGGTGGTGGTGGTGGTGGTGGTGGTGGTGGTGGTGGCGATATGGGTGGTAGTGGTGGTGGTGGTGGTGGTGGTGTTCTTAGTAATGATGTTAGTGTTGTCTAGGGCAGCGTAAATGATGGTGATGGAGGAGGTGGTGTTGAAAATGGTGTTGTAATTATGTTTTTGTAGTTGTGAAGGTTATGGCGGTGGTGTTGGCGGGGACGTCGGTGGTGGTGGTGGTGGTGGTGGTGGTGCTGTAATGAGGAAGGTGAATAATGGCGGTGTTAATGGGTGTAGTGTTGGTGGTGATGGTGATGATGAGCTCCTATTACCGTGGACTGAGGCTATCACGGAGGAGGAGGAGGAGGAGGAGGTGGAAGAGAAGAAGAAGGAGGAGAAGGAGGAGAAGAAGGAGGTGGAGGAGGAGGAAGGAGGAGAAGGAGATGGAAGAGAAGAAGAAGGAGGAGAAGAAGAAGAAAAAGAAAAAGAATGAGGAGGAGGATTTAAGGAAGAAGAAAAGAAAAGAATAGCAAATGAATAAGATCAAAGAGGAAAGTACACGAGAGAAGAGGCGAAGGAGAAGAAGAAGGGGAGAGAAAGGAAGAGTGTAAGGAAGAAAAGAGGAGAAAAGGGAAGAAATGGTAGGAAATGAGAAAGAGAATTTAATTAAAGGAGAAGAGGGATAAAATGAAAAATGCAAGAAAATACAGAAATGAAATAATAGAATAAAAGATATGAAAAGGAAAGTAAGGAAACAAGAGGAAAGAAGTAGATAGGAAGAAGGAATGAAAACAAACGAAGAGGAGGACGAAGCAAAATAAAAGAATAACATGCAGGGAAATAGAGAAAAAGCAAAAATTAAAGAGAAGAAAGAGGAAAAGAGAAAAATATAGGATGAGTGTGAAAATAGGAAAGGAAAGGAGGAAGGGGAAGAGAGATGGGGAGGGAGAGGAAGTGGAGGAGGTAAATTATAAGTTGTGGGAAGGAGGAGGAGGAGGACGAGGAAGAGGAGGCGGAGAAGGAGGAAAAAGAAGAAGAATAGAGATATAGGAGAGAAAATGGTTGTGTTGGTGGTGATTGCCGAGAGAGAGAGAGAGAGAGAGAGAGAGAGAGAGAGAGAGAGAGAGAGATTGTGCTTAATTGTCTAAACAAACAAAAATAACTTCATTTCGCACCAAACTTGTAAACGAGACGCCATTTACATAAGAGAGAGAGAGAGAGAGAGAGAGAGAGAGAGAGAGAGAGAGAGAGAGAGAGAGAGAGAGAGAGAGAGAGAGAGAGAGAGAGGAAACAGGAAGCAAGAATGGAACTAAGAGGAGAATAGAGGAAGAAAATGGATGACAAGCTACCTCTTCCTGCGTGAGAGAGAGAGAGAGAGAGAGAGAGAGAGAGAGAGAGAGAGAGAGAGATGATTAGGTCGTTTCACTGGCCAATTTTTGCTCTGTGTCGCGAGTCTGGAGAGGAGGAGGAGGGAGAGGAGGAGAAGGAGGGGGAGGAGGAGGAGGAGGAGGAAAAGTGGGAGAAGGAAATTCAAGGGGAAGATGGAAGAGGAGGAGGTGACAGAGGACGATGTGGAGGAGGAAGAAGTGGATGAGAAGAGGAGGAGAAGATGGAGGAGGAGGAGGAGCAGGAGGAGATGAGAGGAGGTGAAAGTCGGTGAATATAAATTTAATCTAGAAAACAGGAAGAGAAGAAAAACGGGAGGAAATGGGAGGAACAGAAAATGAATAAAGGAAGGAGGAAAAAGAAAATGGAAAATACATGAAGAAAAGAGTAAAAAAAAAGAATAATACTAATAAAAAAATATGGAGTTGATGAAAAATGGGAATTAAAATAAAAAAATAAAGTTTGAAGATATATGAGAATAAATAAGTATAAAATGAAGGCAAGAGAGAGAGAGAGAGAGAGAGAGAGAGAGAAAATAGGAAATGGAAAGAATTGCGTCCCAGAATAAAGAGAGAGAGAGAGAGAGAGAGAGGAATAAGAGTAGGGAGGTAAAGAGGGAAGAGGAGGAGGAGGAGGAAAAACCGAGATATCAAAAGGTCTCGAGGAACGAAGGAGGAGGAGGAGGAGGAGGAGGAGGAGGAGGAGGAGGAGGAGGAAAGAAATGATGCGAAGGAAATCTAAGAAGAAAAAGAAGAAGAAAAATAAAAGGGGTAACATTTCGTGTGTGTGGCTGATCGATTCTTTGTGCGTGATCTGACACCTGAGGAGGAGGAGGAGGAGGAGGAAAGAGGAAGAAGAAGAAAGAAGAAAAGAAGACAAAATATAAAGAAGGTAAGAAAGAAAATGGAAGAAGAAAAAGAGAAGTTGGATGAAGAACAAGAATAAGAGAACAAGAAAAATATAAGAAAAAAATATCAAAAAGAATTAATACGAAACAAAACTAACAACTACACACAAAATTAACATGAAAAAAACACATCAACAGAAAGCATAAAAGAAGAAGTCGAGGAGGAGGAGAAGAAGAAGAAAGAAGGAGGAGGAAGAGTGGATGATGATGAAGAAAAGGAGGAGGAGGAAGAGAAGGAAAAGGAGAAGGAAAAGTGGGTGATGATGAAGAAAAGGAGGAGGAGAAGGAGGAGGAAGAGGAGGAGGAAGAGAAGGAAAAGGAGGAGGAGGAGGAGAAGAAGGAGTACATCATGTAGAAAAAGATGTCGTATACTAGAAAAATAAATAAAGATAAGCAAACGGACAAAGATGAAGAAGCAGAAGACGAACACGAAGTACCCTGAAGCATCGCCGAGCCTGCTGGGAACATGAGGCGGCCTTCCTGAGTCTCCCCTCGCGCCGCTCCTCCAATAGACTCCTCGAGGTTCAAACACTAACATGACTCGCACGAACTTATGAGGACGCACACACGGACCCAGATGAAGGAGGAGGACGCCCAGAGTACAGCGTTTCTGACCCACATTCTCAAACATTTCAAGGCGTACAGTATTCATGACAGATTTTGGACGCTATGGCGGGTAGTACATATTCTTTGGAGTAGCCTTAAGTATTTGTTTATGCCTCGTCTTCTCTGTAGCTTCACATGATTCGTTTTTCTTTTCGTTTATTTCCCTTGAACTTTTACCGTTACTGTGAAAAAAAAGACAGATAGAATTACCTATTAACCCTTTTGTAGTTGATAGGCTTTTCCTCCTCTTTCCTTTAGCTACATTTCAGTCATTTCATCATATTGCTTTTGCAGTTTTTAAGCATTTCCTTTTTCTCATATAATAACATTTCCATTTTTACATCACCCAGATAACATTCAGACAACCGAATTTACCTACCTATTAACACTAAAGCTATATCTATTAGTGGGTTAAGGTGGTAGCAGTAGCCCCCTGCCCCATTCACCGCGTGATGGGACGCGGTTTCGAACTCCCAGATTTACGTTTTTTCAGTCACCGCCGAGAGTGGAAACTAACCACATTCTCTGTCCTGAAGACCACCCATCACCCGGACTCTAGAGAGGAAGTCGTCCAAATCAAAAAAAACGTTCCGGGGGACAGCATGAACCAATGCAAGATGGCGCCACTATAACACTCGCCTGCGCCAGAACAGGCTGGACCGGCGCAACATGCAGCGACGTAAAAAAAATAAAAAAAAATATCTACTAATCGTTCTCTAGCTGTTAGTCTTTTCGTTCTTCTACCCTTCATCATTTCATCGCCTCCATTAACAGCCGAACAAGCAGATTTACCCGCTGTTAACGCCGAGGCAGTTGTTGGTGCTTAATTAGGCGCAAGATCCGGCGCTAATAAGCCTAATGAGCGTGGACCATCATGACGGTTTGGCTCGTTAAGTGGCGGGAGCAGATTTAGTTGTTTCGCGGCTTGACGATGGACTGGAACACTAATAAACACTCGGAGCAGAAGCAGGAACACTAGAAAGTAACAGGAATACTAAACAGTGGAACAGGAACATTAAAAAAGGAACAGGAACAATGAAAAGGAACAGGTGGACAAAAAAGAGGAACAGGAACATTAAAAAAGGAACAGGAACATTAAAAAGGAACAGGAACAGTAAAAAGGAACAGGTGGACAAAAGAGAGGAACAGGAACATTAAAAAAGGAACAGGAACACTAAAAAGGAACAGGTGGACAAAAGAGAGGAACAGGAACATTAAAAAAGGAACAGGAACAATAAAAAGGAACTAGAGAACAAAAGAGAGGAACAGGAACACTAAAAAAAGAACAGGAACACTAAAAAGGAACAAGAGAACAAGAGAGAGGAACAGGAACATTAAAAAAGGAACAGGAACACTAAAAAGGAACAGGAGGACAAAAGAGAGGAACAGGAACATTAAAAAAGGAACAGGAGAACTGAAAATAAACAGGAGGACAAAAGAGAGGAACAGGAACATTAAAAAGGAACAGGAACACTAAAAAGAAACAGGTGGACAAAAGAGAGGAACAGGAACATTAAAAAGGAACAGGAACATTAAAAAAGGAACAGGAGAACTGAAAATAAACAGGAGGACAAAAGAGAGGAACAGGAACATTAAAAAGGAACAGGAACACTAAAAAGGAACAGGTGGACAAAAGAGAGGAACAGGAACATTAAAAAAGGAACAGGAACACTAAAAAGGAACAAGAGAACAAAAGAGAGGAACAGGAACATTAAAAAAGGAACAGGAACACTAAAAAGGAACAGGTGGAAAAAAGAGAGGAACATGAACACTAAAAAAGGAACAGGAACATTAAAAAGGAACAGGTGGAAAAAAGAGAGGAACATGAACATTAAAAAAGGAACAGGAACACTAATAAGAAACAGAAAGACGAAAGAGATGAACAAGAATACTAAAACTCTAAACAGAAGAACGAAACACAAGAAAGGATTAAAAAACACCAAAAAAGGAACAGCACTAAAGAGGAACAAAAATACTAAATAGGAACAGGAAGTCTAGAGAGAGGAAGAGGAACACCAAAAAGTAACAGGAACAGTAGAAGAAAAAGCAACACTAATAAAAAGTAGCTCCGATATTTTGCAGGTATTAACAGGAACACGGAGAAGAAACACTAACATTAAAAAAAAGTCATGCAAGTGTTTAGCTCTTTGTTATACTTGTAGTGAGTGAATTGGTAGTGTTTGATTTTAGTAGAGTCATTTTTTCGTGTCTATTTCATTTCGGCTTTCTATTACTGTTTTTGAGAAGATAATTAGTGTGATATTAGTAGTGGTAGAAGGAGAGGTAGGCGGTGGCTAAGTGGTCAGCGTGAGGGCGCGGCGTCATGGAGAACCCTGGTACGACTCTCTCTTGCTTGTTCTAGCTGGCAATTTTCAGTCATCGCCGAGGCTCCTAAGACTACCCACATGCTGTTCTGAAGACCACCTCTCAACCGGAACACTAGATTAACCCTTTTAAAGAGAATCAAAAATGAGTTCCGGGGGGCGGCATGAGGCAAGCATAATAGCGCCACTAAAAACACTTGCCCCTCGCCATAACGGGCCGGGGCCGACCAACAGGCGCCACAGACCGAACGTAAAAAAAAATATTATTAGTATTTGTAGTAGTAGTAGTAGTAGTAGGAGTAGTAGTAGTAGAGGTTGAGGAGGACGAGGAGGAAAGTAGAGGGGAGGTGAAGAGAGGAGGAGGAGGAGGAGAAGAAGGAGGAGGAGGAGGGAGAAGAAGCGTAAAATGGAACTATAAGAAAAAGGTGATGGTGATGAAGAAATAAAGTAAAAATGAGAGAGAGAGAGAGAGAGAGAGAGAGAGAGAGAGAGAGAGAGATTAACAGGGGCAATTTAATAAAGCTGAACTGAATGTGGCAGAAAAGTTAATACACAATGCATTAAAATGGTTTGATTAAATAGACGAGAGAGAGAGAGAGAGAGAGAGAGAGAGAGAGAGAATGTACGGTGGAAACAGCCATACATAATTAAACATGGCAAGCTTTATCCGTAGAATTTAATGCCGCCGCTGGAGAACAAAATGCTAATGTAAAGATAATTGAGAGAGAGAGAGGCAGGCAGGCACACCACCCTCTCCCAAGCTTCGCCACAAAAGGCGTAATATTCCTTAGTTTACGATTAAGGTTATGATACGAACGAAGGGAGAAGAGGAAGGGAGGAGGAGGAGGAAGAGGAAGAGAGAGAGGAAGAGGAGGAGGAGGAGGAAGAGGAGGAAGAGAGCAAAGAGAGAGATAGAGAGAGAGAGAGAGAGAGAGAGAGAGAGAGAGAGAAGGAGGGGATAAGTAAAGGTAACATTCTCTCTCTCTCTCTCTCTCTCTCTCTCTCTCTCTCTCTAACGGAGCGAGAAGCTAAAATATATTCACATCAGTGTTTATCGTGGAGCTGAACAAAGTGTGTGTATGTGTGTGTGTGTGTGTGTGTGTGTGTGTGTGTGTGTGTGTGTGTGTGTGTGTGTGTGTGTAAGGTGGAATAAAGTCGTGCCTAATAACTACACACACACACACACACACTCCTGTTTGTTCTCTAAAATGCTCTTCTTCTCTTCCTCATTCTGTATTCATGTTCTTTTCTGCGTTTTCTTGCTCGTCTTTAGCTTGTTTTCTTTTATGCGACCATTTCTTCCTCCTCCTCCTCCTCCTCCTCCTCCTCCTCCTCCTCTTTTTAAGCCTCTTTGCATGCACTATTGTTCCTCATTTCATATTATCTCTTCCGCTTTTTACTTGTTTCTTCTTTTACTGTTTTTTTATTTATTTTTGTGTTTTCATTTTCTTTTTCTCCTCTGTTCGTATTATCTCTGTCTGGGTTTTGTCTGTGTGTGTGTGTGTGTGTGTGTGTGTGTGTGTGTGTGTGTGTAACTCTGTGTTTCTTTTCTTTTTTTTTCTACATTTTTGTCTTTTCTTCTGCCTCCGCGGTCACTCTGTCTGTTTTTCTTTTAGTCTGTCTGTTATCTCTCTCTCTCTCTCTCTCTCTCTCTCTCTCTCTCTCTCTCTCTCTCTCTCTCTCTCTCTCTCTCTCTCTCTCTCTCGCAGACTTCATCACCGACACGATAGGTACAAATTTCCTTGGTCCTTTGTAACCCCACGACGAGGAGGAGGAGGAAGAAGAAGAGGAGGAGGAGGAGGAGGAGGAGGAGGAGGAGGAGGAGGAGGTAGCAAGGTCAAGGATGATGGAGAAGGAAAATGATAGGAAGAGGAAAGTATTTTTTTAAAGATGGGAGATGGGAGACGAATGGGGAGATAAGAGGAGATGGGCTGGGGAGATGAAAGGCCGTGGAGATGAGTTGAGGAGAGGAGAGATGTCTAGGAGGGAAGAGGTTGTGAAATTACTTACGGTAGGAGAGAAAGGAGGTGGAGGAGGAAGAGGAGGAGGAGGAGGAGGTGGAGATGACAGGGGAGGATGCTGGGAAGATGATGGGAGGAGATGATGGTGTTGGATGGGCTATCATGCGTGTGACAGGACTGGATACACCCTTTTCAACACCATCATCACCACCATCACCACCGCTACTACGCTCGCCCTCACCACCACCACCTCCACCACCTCCACCACCAGCGGCACCTATAAAAAAAATCATTGGCAATTCAACCACAATCACCACCTTTATCACCAGTTCACTACCGCCAATCACCACCTTTCATCACCATCACCACCACCACCACCTTACACCGTCTTGGCTTGAGTATCATCACCACCACCACCACCATCATCATCATCACCACCACCACCACCACTATCATTACCACTACGCCGACGCCTTCATCATCACCATCTCCACCACCACCACCACCACCAACAACAACAACAACAATAACAACAACAACAACAACATCATTGATACTAATGCTAACAGGAACATTACCTTAAACTTCATTTTCCTCCTCCTCCTCCTCCTCCTCCTCCTCCTCCCCCTCCCCCTCCTCCTCCTCCTCCTCCTCCTTCTCCTCCTCCTGATCAAATCCACCACCTGTTAGTATTTCCTTCTCCCTTCCTCTGCTCATCTCCTTCTCCTCCTCCTCCTCCTCCTCCTCCTCCTCCTCCTCCTCCTCCTCCTCCTCCTCCTCCTCGTTTCACCATCCTTCCATCATGCTGTCATTCTGCAATCTCCTCCACCTCATCTCCTTCCCTCCTCCCTCACTTCATCTTCTTCCTCCCTCCTTTGCCTACCAAATCACATCTCCCCAGGACGTCTTCCTCTTCTTCTTCTTCTTCTTCTCCTTCTTCTTCTTATTCTTATTATTATTATTTTTCTTATTTTTCTTCTTCCTCTCATTCGTCGTCTTTTTCTTCTTTTTCTAATTTTTTCTTATTCTTTTTTCTTCTTCCTCTTCTTCTTCTTCTTCATATTATTATCATTATTACTCTTTTTCTTCTTCCTCCTCTTCTACTTTTAATTCTTTATCGTCGTCTTTTATTTTCGTCTTCTTTTTCCTTATCTCTATATCTTCATTTTCTTCTTCATCCCTCTCATTATTCTCCTCCTCCTCCTCCTCCTCCTCCTTTTCCTTGTTCTCCTTGTCGATTCCCCTTCTCCATCAATTATCCTCCCCTTCATCCCCATCACCTTCACCCTTTTCCCCTCACCCTTCTCATGTCCCTCATTTATCTAACTTTCCCTCTTCCCCTCCTTCCTCACAGTCCCACCAATCATACTCATCCTCTCCCTTTTTTTCTTTCTCTCTCTCCCCTCTTCATCTCCTTCATAAACTCTCCCTTCCTCTTTTATCAAGCCTTTTTTCTTCCCCTTCCTCAGATTTTCCCTTCTCCTCTTCCTTCTCGTATTTCTTTCTCAACCCTTCTCATTTTCCTGTCTTTATCATGTACATCCTTTATGGTCTTCTCCTTTCTCCTTTCCTTTCTATTCCTCTTCATCTCCCTTCTACATCTTAGTCATACACATTCTATTTTCTCCTCTCCCTTTTTATTTTATTTCCCTTCTTCTTCACCTCGCTATCTTAATCACAGTCATTCTCCCTTCTCTTCTCTCTATTCTCTTCTTTTTTCCCTCCCCTTTTCTGTTCTTTTCCATCTTCATTTCTTTTATACTTCCTTTCATCTGCCCAAATCTTCCCACTTTTCCCTTTTTACCTTTTTCTAATCTTTCCCTCTTTTTTTCTTCATTTCTCCTCTCCCACATCCTGCATTTCCCTCCCTATCTTTCTCTGACCTTCCCTCCACTTCTCCTTTCATCTATTTTCTCTCACTTTTCTACCTGTTCTTTCTCATCTTTCCCTTTCCTTTCCCTCCCTTTTCTCTCCTGCCCTCCCTCCTCCTTCCCCCTTTCTCCTTTCCCTTAATTCTCCCTTCCGCATTTCTCTTATCTCTCTCTCTCTCTCATTGTCTTTCCTTTCCTTTTTCCCCTTTTCCTTCTCCACTTTTCCTTCTCTTCCCTTGCCCACCTTTCCATTCTTACCGTTTCCTTCGTTTCTCCTCCCTCATACCTCCCCACACTTCCCTCCATCTCCCTTCTTTTCTTACCTGCCTTTCCTTCCTTCCCTCCTTCCTTCTACTTTGCTGTACCTTTCCTTCACTTCTTCTATTCCCTCACCCTTTCCCTCCTTCCTTCCTTCCTTCTTTCATTATCTTTCCCTTACCTTCCCTTTTCCTACCTCTAACCTCACCATTTTTCTTTCCTTCCTTTCCAACTTTTCCCTCAGATTTACCTCACTCCTACACCTTCCTTCCTTTCCCTTTCTTGGTTTTCCTTTTCTTTTCCTACCTCTAACCTCACCACTTTTCTTTCCTTCCTTTCCAACCTCTCTCTTAGATGTCCCTCTCTCCCACACTTTCCTTCCTTACCTTACCTTCACTCTCCCTACCTTGAATCTCACCACCTTTCCTTTCCCTTACTTTACCGGCCCTCTCACCTGCCCATTCTTCCCTCTCCCGTCGCCCACCTTTCTTTCCTGCCTTCCTTCCTTCTTTCCTTCCTCCCCTTCGCTCCGCATCATCCACTTCATCATACATCATCTCAGAGGCGAGTAAATCAGAGGCTTAATTAATTAGCGCACCTTCCGCCCTTACCTGCGTTCACCTGCTTGCTCCCGCCGTTACACCTTACCTGCGCTTTACCTGGATTTGACCTCATTTACTTGTTTCAAATATCACTCCTTCTTGCCTTCCCCTTTCTTCATTCCTTGCTTGCTTGGTTGTCGCTGGTAAGGTTTATGTGTTTTATCTGATTTTTTTTTATACGTTTTGTCTGTTTCTTTTTCAATCATTCTTGTTATTCTTCTTTTGTTTTCTTATTGTTATTTTCTTATGTTTGTGTGTGTCTCTCGTTTTGCTATTTCGTCTAAGTCTCGAATTTTTATCTCTATTTTTCTCTTTTCCTTTTGTTTATTTTATTTGTATCTTTGCAGCTTTTATCTTTATCTTATTTTACGCTTCTATCTTTTATTATTTTTTATTTTGATTCCGTCTCTATTTTCTTTGTATTTTCATCTATTTCCTTGGTTTCTATCTTCTGTTCCTTAAGTCTTTATCTCTTTATCTTTAATTCAATCTCTTTATCCGTTATGATCTATTACTAAAGTCTCTATCTCTTTGTCTCCTATTCATTCTATTTATCCTTATTCCCTTTATTTATTTCCCTCTTTCCTCTGTTTCTCTCAATTAATCTTGTTTTCATTCATGCATATTTTATCTCTAATCAACAACAACGCTAATTATTTCCTTTAGTTCACCTGCATTTTACCTGTTCCCTTCATCATCCGTTCCCTTTTTCTTCTTCCCTTTCTTTGTTTCCACGTTATTTTTATTTTCCTTTTTGTATCTAATTTATTCACTTTCTTTTATCTGTTACCTTCTTTCTCTTCTTCTTCTTCCCTTTCTTTGTTGTCTCACTGTTTTAATTTATTAGCTAATCTTTGTTTTGTTTATTTTTACTTACCTTTAATCAACGTTGTAATTTGTCTGTACCTGAATGTGTATAAGATATTTACCTTTTCCATTTATTTATCTTTTCTCTTCCATAATTGCTCTTTTTACCTTATATATCTGTTACTCTTATTTCCTTCCATCTCCCGTATATCTTCCTCTAACCTTATTTATCTGTTTCTCTTATTTCTTCCTTCTTCCTTATTCCTCTTCCTCTTTACTTGTTTCAGTATTTATTCTCTTTTTTTGACGCTTTATTTCCCTCTTTTTATTCCTTTTCCTTATTCCTTCTCCCTTATATTTTCTCCTCTTATTACTTCCTCCTTCCATAATCCCTTTTACTTGTTGCTCATTCACCTTTGTTTTCCGTTCACTCTTACTCTTTTTTGAACTCCTTATTTCCCACTTTCTTTCTTCTTCTTCCTTCTCCCCTATATCTGTTTCTCTAATTCTTCTTTCCCCTTCCATTATTTTTCTTCCTCTTTACTTGTTTTTCTATTTTGTTTTCAGTTCATCCTTTCTCCTTTTGCACTCCTTATGTTCCTTTTTTTCTTCTTCCTTCTTCACTATTTCTGCTCCTCTTACTCTTCTTTCCTCTTCCATATATCCTCCTCTTCGTTACTTGTTTTTTTTCTTCTACTTATTCTTTTGTTTTCCATTCATCCTTTGCTCTTTTTCCACTTCCTTATTTCCACCTATTTTTCTTTCATTTTTCTTATTCCTTCAATCCTATATTTTCTCTTATTCCTTCTTGCCTTTTCTGTATTTCCTCTTCCTTTTTACTGTTTTTTTTCTATTTACTCTTTCGTTTTCCATTCATCCCTTGCTCCTTTTCCCCTCCCTTATTTTCACCTATTTTTCTTTTTTTTTTCTTATTCATTCTATCCTATATCATCTCTTAAATCTTCTTGCCCTTTCTGTATTTCCTCTTCCTTTTTACTGGTTTTTTTCTCTTTATTCTTTCGTTTTCCATTCATCCTTTGCTCGTTTTCCACTCCATATTTTCACCTATTTTCTTTTTTTTTCTTATTCCTTCTATCCTATATCTTCTCTTATTCCTTCTTGCCTTTTCTGTATTTCCTCTTCCTTTTTACTGTTTTTTTCTCTTTATTCTTTCGTTTTCCATTCATCCTTTGCTCCTTTTCCACTCCATATTTCCACTTATTTTTCTTTTTTTTCTTATTCCTTCTATCCTATATCTTCTCTTATTCCTTCTTGCCTTTTCTGTATTTCCTCTTCCTTTTTCATTTTTTTTTTCTATTTACTCTTTCGTTTTCCATTCATTCCTTTCTCGTTTTTCACTCCTTATTTCCACTTCTTTTTTTCTATTTTTTTTATGTTCATTCTCTCCTACTTTCTCTCTTTGCTTTTCTTAATTTTTATTTTTTTCCAATTTTTCTAACTTTTTTTCACCTCCTGTTGCCTCTCTTCTTTTTTTTTCATTTTCTTCTTCCCTTATTTGTTTTCATGTATTCTTATTTTCCTTTTTACACCTCTGCTTTACTAACTTTCTTTACCATTTATTATCTTTATTGTTTTTTAGTAACTGATTCTCTTTTATTTCTTTTGTTTGCTGGTCTATTATTTCATTTTATTCTTATCTTCCTTTTTCCACCTTTAATTTATTCCCTCTTTTACCATTAATTACCTTTTATTACTGTTTTCTTTGTTGTTCATTCTCTTTTGTTTGGTCTATTTGCTTTTCTTCATTTTTTTCGTTTATTCTTGTTTTTCTTTACTCTCCCTTATTGTCTTTTCTTCATTGTCTTATATTTTGCTGTTTTCCTCCTATTTATTATCTTTTTTTTTTTTTGTATTTTATATTTTGCTGATTACGTTGAAAGGTTTTATTCCTTCTCTTCTATTTCCCCTTTTTGCTTGTCTTAAATTTTTTCATGTATTTTCTATTTCGTTTTCTCCACTTTTCTCTACCTTGCTTCACCTCTAATTAGCGTTATTGTGTCTGTGATTACACCTGAAGTTAATTGCCTTGCTTTACCTGTTCAATTCATCATCCTATTCTTCTTTCTTTCTTTCTCATTCATCATTCTTCCATTCTTTCTTTCAGCTTTTACTCTTTCAAAATTCTTTCTCTGTTTTAATATGCTTATTTTTTTCTTTCTTTAAACATTCTCTCTGTCTGTCTATGTATGTTTCTCTCTCTCTCTCTCTCTCTCTCTCTCTCTCTCTCTCTCTCTCTCTCTCTCTCTCTCTCTCTCTCTCTCTCTCTCTCTCTCTCTCTCTCTCTCTCTCTCTCTCTCTCTCTCTCTCTCTCTCTCTCTCTCTCTCTCTCTCTCTCTTATCTTGTTTGTGTCAGTTCTCTTTCATTTATTTTTGGTTCGTTTTACATTTTCGTTATTTTTTTTATTCAAGTAATCATTTTTTTATTTTCCTTTATTTTTTTTTTGTTCACTTTTTTTCATCACTTTTTCTCCTTTTTCTTTTCTTCCACGATAGTTTTTTCTCATTTATTATTCATTTTCTCCATATTTTTTTGCTTCTCTTTGTATTTCTTTTTTTTCTGATCTATTTTCCCTTTGCACTTTGATATTTTTTTACTTTCTTTCTATTTTTATTATAACCTTTCCCATTCCTCCATTTATTTCTGTCCTGTATCCGTTCTTGTCTCCACGTATTTTTTTTTCTTATTTTCTTCCATTTTTCTTTACTATTTTTCCAATTCGTTTATTTTTCTCTGTGTTGTTCTCTCCATTCAATCGTCATTTTCTTCCTTTCTTCTTTTCAGTATTTGTTTTTCCTTTCTTTTTTTTTCTTCCTATGATCTTTCCTCCATTCATTCTTTTTTCTTTCCTCTTTCAAATTTTTTCACTTCATCTATTTCTCTCTCTTTGTTCTTCTTTCCATTCCTTTTATTTATTTTCAGCCTTGCCTCTTTCAAGTCTTTTCTTTTCCTTTGTTTTTGTTTTTTTCTCTTTGTTCCTGTGTTCGTTCCTTTTACAGTTTCTTTCATTCTTCTTTCAATGTTTTCTGTTCCATTTCAAACCTTCTTCTCTATACTCTTTTTTTTCTGCACTCATTCGTTATATATTTTATTTTTATTTTTATTTTTATTTTATTTCAGTTCAATGTATTTTTTTATATATATTCTTGATCCTATTCCTTTATTTTCTTCCAGTCCACTTTCCTATCTTTTTATTTCACTCATATTTATCTCTCTGTTTTTGTCACCATTAATTCGTTTTCTTCTATTCCTCTTTTCAAACTTTAATGTTCCTTTCTTATTCTTCCTCGTTATATTTGTCACAACTTCCTCATTATTTTCTTCTTCCATTTCACTTTCTAACATGTTCAGTTAATTTATTTTTCTCTCTATCCTTGTAACCATTCTTTTCATATTTCCTTCCATTTATATTTTCATGGTCAACCTATATTATTATTTTTTTTTCGTTTTTCACTTTCTAACATGTTCAGTTCATTTATTTTTCTCTCTATCCTTGTCACCATTCTTTTTATATTTCCTTCCATCTCCATTTTCCTGGTCAACCTCTATTTTTTTTCGTTTGCTCTCGCCTAATTGTTGCCTCCATCCCTCCATCGCTTCATTAGCTTCATAATTTATGCAAAAAAGAGATTAAAAACAGCTTGATAAAAAATAAATTCTGCCTCATGCTCCTCACCCGAAAATATTAACCCACTTTTGGTTGCAATATCCCTCCTCCTCTTCCTTTTTTTTTTTTCCTCCTCAGCTCGCGCCCCTCCTTCGCTCTCTTCTTTATCTCCTTTTCGTCCTCCTCCTCCTCCTCCTCTCCCTCTTCCACGACCTCCATTTTACGCCACCTCCTTTTTTTACTCCTCGTCGTCCTCGTTCTCCTCCTCCTCCTCCTCCTCCTCCTCCTCCTCCTCCTTCCCCTCCTCCTCGTTCCTCTTCTACTCTTCCTCCTTTGCCTTTACGTTCACCTCTATTTACTCCTCTTCCTCCTCCTTCTCCTTCTTCTCCTCATCTTCATCATCCTCATTTTACTCTTCATCATCATCGCTGTCATCTTCCTCCTCTTTCTCTTCATTTTCCCTCCTGCAAAACGACAGTAAAGACATGGATAGGAATTTATTAAGGCAGAATCACCCGCCACTGCAACGAGCTTCCTGCAAAAGTGGGTAGTGTGAGGAGGTTCGACTTTATGGGAAATCGCATTGCCCGTTCTTTACATCATAGCGAGAGAAGGTTTGATTGAACGATTGATGGATTTAGATACGTTATTCAGGTCACTTAAGTACATAGAGTCTGTGTCATAAGTGGAATAGGAAGGTTTCTGTTGCCTGATCTTCCGTGTTTTCATGTTTCCTTCTCGTTTCCTACTTGAATATATGATTTCGAAATACACGTTATACAGCAAGGGCTTGTAAAATCTCGTCCGATGGGCATTTATTTTAGGCAGGCTCGTTAGAAGGGTAAGTATTTATGATCTTTTATTTTGCTTGCTTGCTGGTCTATTATTTCATTTATTCTTATTTTCCTTTTTGTATCTCTAATTTATTTACTTTCTTTACCATTTATTACCTTTTATTACTGTTTGTCTACTTTATTCATTCGCTTCAATTTCGTCCTTTTTTCTGCTCTTCATTTTTTTTTTCGTTTATTCTCATTTTTTTCTGTTGCCTCAGTTTCCATGTGTTTATGTTTCTATCGCCTTTTTACCTGCGTGGAGAAAATGAAGGAAAGAAATGGAAAGTAACGGAAGGGAAAAATCTAAACTTTCTTTCCACCGACTTGTTTTCCAACGTTTTCATTAGGAAGCCGCGCCGACCATCTCCAGGCGTGTTTCAATGCATTCTCTCTCTCTCTCTCTCTCTCTCTCTCTCTCTCTCTCTCTCTCTCTCTCTCTCTCTCTCTCTCTCTCTCTCTCTCTCTCTCTCTCTCTCTCTCTCTCTCTCTCTCTCTCTCTCTCTCTCTCTCTCTCTCTCTCTCTCTCTCTCTCTCTCTCTCTCTCGCTCTCGCTCTCGCTCTCTTTCTCTTTTGTGGGGTATGAAAAATTATTACATAAAGCTTATTAACCTCTCCTCCTCCTCCTCGTCTTCCTCCTCCTCCTCCTCCTCCTCTTCCTACTCCTCCTACTACTTGTCCACTTTTTATCTATTTTTAATCTTTTCGACCTCCGTCTCCTCCTCCTCCTCCTCCTCCTCCTCCTCCTCCTCCTCCTACTACTACTACTACTACTACTATTACTACTACTACTATTATTACTACTACTACTACTACTCCTACTACTACTACTACTGTTACTACTATTACTACTACTACTACTACTACTACTACTACTACTACTACTACTACTACTACTACTACTACTACTACTACTACTACTACTACTACTACTTTTCTCCACAATTTCTTCTTTCTCGTCCTCTGCCTCTTTCTAGTGTTTTCTTCCCTCGTTCTTCCTCCTCCTCCTCCTCCTCCTCCTCCTCCTCCTCCTCCTCCACCTTGCATTTTCATCAACATTCTTTCAGTGTCTTCCGCCTTAGATTTTTGTTTCATCCTTTCTTTTTTTTTTACGTTTTTTCCTCCTCAAGAAATTTAGCCGTCCATAGGCGTGTGTGTGTATGTGTGTGTGTGTGTGTGTGTGTGTGTGTGTGTGTGTGTGTGTGTGTGTGTGTGAGTGTGTTCAATGCTAGTGTGCGTGCATTCTTCACTTTCCTCTTTCATTCTTCTCCTCTTCCTCCTCCTCCTCCTCCTCCTCCTCCTTTACATACCTGTGTCTCCTTCATTCTCTTTGATGAAGGAACAGAGCGCACGTGGAGAGAGAGAGAGAGAGAGAGAGAGAGAGAGAGAGAGAGAGAGAGAGAGAGAGAGAGAGAGAGAGAGAACCGCCATCTGCTCCCATGTCTCTCTCTCTCTCTCTCTCTCTCTCTCTCTCTCTCTCTCTCTCTCTCTCTCTCTCTCTCTCTCTCTCTCTCTCTCTCTCTCTCTCTCTCTCTCTCTCTCTCTCTCTCTCTCTCTCTCTCTCTCTCTCTCTCTCTCTCTCTCTCTCTCTCTCTCTCTCTCTCTCTCTCTCTCTCTCTCTCTCTCTCTCTCTCTCTCTCTCTCTCTCTCTCTCTCTCTCTCTCTCTCTCTCTCTCTCTCTCTCTCTCTTTACATATGCAATGCGTTTCAGTACCAAAAACATGTTTGAAAATACATCTTTCTGCCTGTGTTTCTGTTTGTATTTCTGTCTGTCCGTATGCTATATTTCTATGTCTGTGTGCCTGTATCTTTTCTTCTCGGTCCGTCTGTCTTTCTGTCTGTCTGTATACCTTTCTTTCTGTGTGTCTGTCATTCAGTCTGTCTGTTTGTCGACTTTCACGCTCATTACATTCAGTTCTTCTTTCCTGCTTTCCTTTCTCTGTCTCCCTGTTTCTCCTTTCTTCTCTTTTCCTTCATTCTTTCCATCTTCTTCTGTGCTTCTTCTCTCCTCCTTTCTTCTTATTTTTTCATACATCACCTTCTTTTTCTCTACAGTCATATATAGTTTCCTTTATAGTTTTGTCTTTCACTATTCATCACTCACTTGTGTTACATATTTTCCTTTCTCTTCTCTTTTTGCAGTAAAGGATGAAAGTGAAAGGCAAAAAATAATAGGTCCGCTGTCTACATATCTATCTGTCTATTTGTCTTTATTGGTGTTTTCCTGTTCCATTCTGTCTGTCTGTTTCTATCTGTCTGTCTGTCTATCTATCTGTCTGTCTGTCTGTCTATCTATCTATCTGTCTGTCTGCCTGTGTATCCAAATCTGTGTCTGCCATCCTATCAGCTATGGCTAATCTCTCCCTGATCTAACTACTCACCGTGAATGTATGTATGTGTGTATGTATGTATATATGTTTGTTTGTATGTATGTGTGTACGTATTAATCTCCGGTATGCTTACCTGAATAATCACCATTTACCTAATTCGAAGCTGTCATCATCAATATTCACGTGTGTGTGTGTGTGTGTGTGTGTGTGTGTGTGTGTGTGTGTGTGTGTGTGTGTTGGGGAGCGTCTTACCCCCTCCAATGGTGTATTATCAGAAGGGGGAAGGGGGGAAGAGGGAGAGTGGGAGGGAGAGCGAGAGGGAGGGAGGCAGAGAGGGAGAGAGGGGGGAGGGGCGGGTCAATGGTTTTAAAGGGCTGAGCTGGAGAGAGAGAGAGAGAGAGAGAGAGAGAGAGAGAGAGAGAGAGAGAGAGAGAGAGAGAGAGAGAGAGAGAGAATGTTTTGAGTGTCTATTGCAGTCATAAAAGGAAGGAAAGTATAAGAAAAGAAAGAAAATTAAATAGAGTAAGTGTGCTTGTTAGAGAGAGAGAGAGAGAGAGAGAGAGAGAGAGAGAGAGAGTATTTACTAAAGAGGTGTGTTCCGTCATTCTTTTATTTCATTCATGAGTCTCCTCTTTCATTATCTCTCTCTCTCTCTCTCTCTCTCTCTCTCTCTCTCTCTCTCTCTCTCTCTCCGTCCATTATCATTATCTTCCTCCTCCTCCTCCTCCTCCTCCTCCTCCTCCTCCTCTTCCTGTTTCCTATTTACGCTTTCCCGTTTACGTATTTTTTTCATCCCGTTACGTCCTGTTTCTCATTTGTCCCTCATACATACGTTATCTCATTTCCTTCTCTCTCTCTCTCTCTCTCTCTCTCTCTCTCTCTCTCTCTCTCTCTCTCTCTCTCTCTCTCTCTCTCTCTCTCTCTCTGTTTATTTTCTTCTTCCTTTCTTTTGCTTAGTTTTTCTCCGTTGCATTTCCATCGCCTTTCCTTCTCTCAGCCTCGTATCGCCTTTGTTTTGCTATAATTTCTCTTTTCCATTTTTTTCCTTATTTTACATCTTTTTCTTCACTTTCTTTTATTCATATTTTCATTTTTTTTATTTTCCTTCCCTTTCCTTCATGTTCTTTTTTCGCTTTTTTCTGTATAACTTTTCCTTGTAATATTTTGTGTTCTTCGTTTTCGTCTATTCGTATTTTATTTATTTATTTTCCTTCCCTTTTTCTTCTTCAATTTCTCTCTGTTTTCGTTTTTTTATCTTTGTTTCCATTAATTGTCTATTTTTTTTTGCTTCCTTGTTTTCTCGTTCATTTTCTCTGTTTTCGTTTTTCCTTTGTTTCCATTCATTATTCTTTATTTTTTGCTTTTCTTTTCATCCAGTTTCTCCTTTCTCTTTTTCATTTTATATCTTTACTTTTCATTCTTTTTTTTTCTTCCCTTCTCTTTTTGTTCAGTTTCTCTTTTTTTCGTTTTTTTTTTATCTTTGTTTTCCACTCACTGTTTTTTCCGACCTTCTTGGCTTCGTAATGTATTTTCGGTGAGGGTGACTTCGTGTTCTTTTTTTTTTTCTCTTTAAGTCGGTTTATTTTCTTTTGAGTATTTGTTTACTTTTAGATGCGTTTTAATTCACTTTTATACTCCTATTTCCTCTATATTATTATTTTCTTCTTCTTCTTCTTTCTCATCTGCCTCATAATGGTAGATTTTAATGAGAGAGAGAGAGAGAGAGAGAGAGATGGATGGAAGTGAAAATTGATGGCTGCGAGAGAGAGCTGATGATTGACTGACTGACTTGTTGGGAGAGAGAGAGAGAGAGAGAGAGAGAGAGAGAGAGAGAGAGAGAGAGAGAGAGAGAGAGAGAGAGAGAGAGAGAGAGAGAGAGAGAGAGAGAGAGTTTGAACTGTTAGTCGGCAGAAGTTTGGTGTGTTTGTACGTGTGTGTGTGTGTGTGTGTGTGTGTGTGTGTGTGTGTGTGTGTGTGTGTGTGTGTGTGTATGGAAATAAGAATGGTTATGAACATTATCGATTATTATTATTATTATTATTATTATTATTATTATTATTATTATTATTATTATTATTATTATTATTATTACTATCATCATTACAATTACTATTATTATCACTTTTCCTCCCTTCGTATTGTATCCCGCACGCCACCAGTAACACCAACAACCTTATTCACAAACGGTATTCGATTCTGTGTAATTTTATTTTAATTTTATGTATTGGTTTGGGTGTGCGTTCCTATACTTTATTGAATGGGTTTTTCTCTGCACCCACCCACCCCTCCACCACCTCCCCTTCCCTCACCTCCCCCTTTCCCCTCTCCCTCCCTCGCCTCATTTAATTCGTTTTATAATTCGGCCATCAGTTTCCAATAATATGATCGTCTTTTTAATCCTCCCGTCCTGCAGGTAATTCAATTGATTTTAGGTCCGTTCCATTACTTTGTGTCATTGTGCTTAAACGCGGCCTGTTATTTTGTTATTTTTGTGTGTGTGTGTGTGTGTGTGTGTGTGTGTGTGTGTGTGTGTGTGTGTGTGTGTGTGTGTGTGTGTGTGTGTGTGTTATTTACTTTTTTTCACAGTTCTGTTTTCATTTTCATTTTTTTTATTTATTCATCTATTATTTATTTTCTTTTTCCATGAGTTTGCGTGTTTACATATTTTAATTTCCTTTCTCTTTCGGTTTTCATATTTGTTCCGTTTTGCCTAATTTTCTTTTACTGTCTTGTATGTCATTCCTATAACTTCCTGTAATTTTCATTTTCTTTACTTTTCATTTTTTGTATTTTTTTTGTATATATTGTGGCTGTCAGGTATTTTTTATATGTAACTATGATTTTTTTTTTTATGGGGTCGGTAATTTCTGTTCTGCTAACCCCGTGAAATAACGCCTCCTGATTGTGATAATGTTCTTTTCATATTTAACTTACCTATCTTGCTCTTCACTTACTTCCTTCTCTTTTTTTCCCCCTTTTCCTTATCTCTCTTTTTCTTTCCGTCTCATATTCCTAATTCGTTCGTGGCTATCATTATCTCTTTCCTCAATAATACTTTTTCATTTACTTTTATCAAACCTTCATTCGCTGCGGTTAATTTTTTTTTTCATATTCTATTGATTTGTCCTTTTTTTGTGTATTTGTGGCTAATTGAATATGTATTTCCCACTTGAGTTCATATTTCATGTTTCTCAGTGTGGCGTAATGGTATGTATATTAATGTCTAATTTATTTATCTGTTCGTTTCTTTATTTTTATTATAGTTTCTTCTGTTCTATTTATCACTCCTCGTCACTTCATAATATGTTTTCCTCTGCCTCTTAATCACCTTTACAAGCATTTTCCCCTCACAATCTCCCACGCTAGTATTTTTTTTTTCGTGTCCCTCTACGTTCATGTCATCTGTTGGCGTTTATTTTATCTATTGGCATTCATTTCACTTATCAGCATTCATCTCATTTATTGGAGCGTTCATTTCACTTATCGGCATTCATCTCATTTATTGGAGAGTTCATTTCACTTATCGGCATTCATCTCATTTATTGGCGGCGTTCATTTCACGTATTGCCGTTCATTTCACTTATCAGCATTCATCTCATTTATTGGCGGCGTTCATTTCACGTATTGCCGTTCATTTCACTTATCAGCATTCATCTCATTTATTGGGGGCGTTCATTTCACCCATTAGCGTTCATTTCATTTATCAGCATTCATTTCACTTATTTAGGGGCATTCATTTCACATATTGGGCCGTTCATTTCACTTATTGGCGTTCATTTCACTTATCAGCATTCATCTCATTTATTGGGCCGTTCATTTCACTTATTGGCGTTCATTTCACTTATCAGCATTCATCTCATTTATTGGTGGCGTTCATTTCACCTATTAGCGTTCGTTTCACTTATCAGCATTCATCTCATTTATTGGTGGCGTTCATTTCACCTATTAGCGTTCGTTTCACTTATCAGCATTCATCTCATTTATTGGGGCGTTCATTTCACTTATTGGCGTTCATTTCACTTATTGACGTTCATTTCACGTATTGCCGTTCATTTCACTTATCAGCATTCATCTCATTTATTGGGGGCGTTCATTTCACCTATTGACGTTCATTTCACTTATTGGCGTTCATTTCACTCATTGGGGGCGTTAATTTCACTTATTGGCGTTCGTTTCACTTATTGGCGGCGTTCATTTCACTTATTAGCGTTCATTTCACTCATTGGGGGCGTTAATTTCACTTATTGGCGTTCATTTCACTTATTGGCGTTCATTTCACTCATTGGGGGCGTTCATTTCACTTATTGGCGTTCGTTTCACTTATTGGCGTTCATTTCACTTATTGGCGTTCGTTTCACTTATTGGCGTTCATTTCACTTATTGGCGTTCATTTCACTTATTGGCGTTCATTTCACTTATTGGCGTTCATTTCACTTATTAGCGTCCATTTCACTCATTGGGGTCGTTCATTTCACTTATTGGCGTTCATTTCACTTATTGGCGTTCATTTCACTTATTAGCGTCCATTTCACTCATTGGGGGCGTTAATTTCACTTATTGGCGTTCGTTTCACTTATTGGCGGCGTTCATTTCACTTATTGGCGTTCATTTCACTCATTGGGGGCGTTCATTTCACTTATTGGCGTTCATTTCACTCATTGGGGGCGTTAATTTCACTTATTGGCGTTCGTTTCACTTATTGGCGGCGTTCATTTCACTTATTGGCGTTCATTTCACTCATTGCGGGCGTTCATTTCACTTATTGGCGTTTGTTTCGCCTATTGGCGGCGTTCATCTCACTTATTGGCGTTCATTTCACTCATTGAGGGCGTTAATTTCACTTATTGACGTTCGTTTCACTTATTGGTTCTCGTTCATTTCACTTATTGGCGTTTATTTCACTAATCGGCGTTCATTTCACTTTTTGGCGTTCATTTCACTTATTGGCGTTCATTTCACTTATTGGGAGGCGTTCATTTTACTTATTGGCGTTCATTTCACTTATTGGGAGGCGTTCATTCTACTTATTGGCGTTCATTTCACTTATTGGCGTTCGTTTCACTTATTGGCGTTCGTTTCACTTATCGGCGGCGTTCATTTCTATTATTGGCGTTCATTTCACTTATTGGCGGCGTTCACTTCTATTGTTGGCGTTTATTTCACTTATTGGCGTTCATTTCACTTATTGACATTCATTTCACTTATTTGGGGGCGTTCATTTCACTTACTAGCGTTAATTTCACTTATTGGCGGCGTTCATTTCACTTATTGGGAGGCGTTCATTTCACTTATTGGGAGGCGTTCATTTCACTTATCGGCGTTCATTTCACTTATTGGCGGCGTTCATTTCACTTATTGGGAGGCGTTCATTTCACTTATTGGCGGCGTTCATTTCACTTATCGGCGTTCATTTCGTCTATTGGTTCATCAGACTCGCCTTCGTTCGGGGAATCGCTCGGGAGTTTTCAATATTCATGTATTCATTGCCTTCTTTTTTTCCTTTTATTATTTTGTTTCCTTGTATAACTGTCTTCATTTATTTATTTATTTATTCATTATTTCCTAGTTTTTTTTATATTTTTTTTAGGATAGTCCACGGTTGTATATATACTTTTCTACTGTTGATTTTCGTGGTGATATAACCTCTTCTTTTTTTTATGTGTGTGTGTGTGTGTGTGTGTGTGTGTGTGTGTGTGTGTGTTATCGTGTTTGTTAGACATAGTGTTTGTTATTGTTTTTTTGTTTTGGCTTTGTTGTTGTTTTATTGTTTATGCTTTTTTTTCTGCTATTGTTGTTGTGGTGGTGGTGGTTGTGTTATTGTTTCTGTTGGTACTGATGTTGTTGGCCTCGGTTTTTGTTGCTATTTCTGTTTTTTTTTCTACGTATTTGTTGTCAGTATTTTGTTATATTTGTCGGTATGTTGTTCTATTTGTCAGTATTTTTGTTGTATTAGTTGTTACCCTTGATTTTTATTGTTATTTCTGTGGTTATTTTTTCTGTATTCGTTGTCATGTGGTAATTAATATTGTTGTTGTTATTGTTGTTGTTCTTTCACTGCAATTATCACCAGTCAGTCAAAGGAACGCTGCTAATTAACTTATCTCGACTTACGTATTAATATTCAACAGCGTTCTCTTTCATTGTTTCTTTTTTTCTATTGTGGTTCTATATCGGAAGGTTTTTTTTTTTCTATTCAAGACAAAACGAACAACTACTCTCCAATTGATTATAAACGTCCAAGTGTCTGATATTTATCGCTCTCATTCTTCTTTTTTTTTTTTACTTTTTACATTTTTTTTGCGCCATTCAAGAGAGAGAACACGAGAAAATGCTTCAATTCCACAGTAACAATAAACAGTTTTCTTGATATTCGCTACTTTTATTTTATTACTTCATTATTTTGTACGTCTTATCTTTTTTATCATTCTATTTTGATTCATGTATTAATGTTAAGCAGAAACCATCGTCTTTGCTAGTGTTTCTATTATTAGTTCTTGCCTACGACTTGAACGCTTGCAAGAGGAGGGTATCAGGACACCTCTCCTCCCGAAATTGACCTCTCTTTTTGGTCACTCCTTTGACCTCTATTCAGGAGCAGTAAGTATCGGGCTTTTTTTTATATTTTTCTTTACGCCCTTGAACTGTCTCCTTTGCTGTAAAAAAAAAAAAAATATTCATTGTTGTTTCCGCTTTAAAATATGCCATTCTCTCTAGGCGACTAACAGCATCGTTGGTTTTCGATGCTCGTTATCTCATTTTTGTATATCAGTTTCTAACACATCAACAATACTGTCTGATGAGCCAAACAGCTGGACACAGACACATGATGAGGACTCCAGACAGCAGAACCGCCTAGTAATGAAGCTCTGGCCCTACCCCCAAGCTCTCGTTGCCATCCCGCCCAGCAAACTTCAAACATTCCTGTTTCAGAGTGGCAAGGTTACTAGTCCAGTGGAGGTAGGTTACTATTTCCATGGTGCTAAGTTACTATCAATTGACCTTCCGTTGGCTACTCTATTTGCAGGAGCAGCGCTAGCGGCTATTTTTTTATATTTCTCGTATTTTTCCCTTGAACGGTCTCCTTCCTTGTAAAAAAAAATAGATGGGTTATAAATCATATAACAGTAATTACCCAAATTACTCATAATTACGTATCTGAAATGTTAACAGCACACTTTCGGGCCTCTTAGCGGTCTTTTATTTCGCGTCCCAACACAAGCCCCGCTGCCCACCGTAGAATTCACCGTTCGTCCATGGCTGACTTCCCAAGTCTCGGAGTGAGGTTGGTGACGGTGGGCGCACTCCTCAACGTCGCCGAGTACACGTACAACGCTTACTTCGACATCATGGGCCCGCCCGTCATAGGCGAGTGTTCCTTCACGCCTCAGGACCCGGACGGCCCGTTGATTGCCCTGAAGAGTAATTTCACCTTTGAGTGCTCCCCGTCCCCCTCGCTGAGTGAAGGCCCCGTGCGTTACAGCGTGTACTGCAACGCATCCAGCCTCAGCGCCGACTCCCCCGAAGACCCTCAGCTGTATTCCGACTTTTACCCGGCTGCCTCGAGTATCGTCATGCCTGTGGACACGTGCGACGCTTACGTCCAACTCGGCAACGCTTACAACTTCACCTCCACAGATGCTCTCGGCGAGTTCTTTCTAGAGTCCCCGGTAGACATTATCCCGCCCGAAAACACTACTGATCCCGAGCAAGTGTTGGCGAACATCTTAGGAGATGTGGCGGCCAACGCCAGTGAGCCAGACATCGAACCAGTAAAGAAGGCCATTGTCATATCGCAAGCATCAACGAGGGTCAACAACGTGTTGCGGAACAACTCCACCGCGGCCACGCAGGAAGAAGCTTCTCGCGTACTCAACACAATGAGTCAACAGTTGCTGAACATGACGTACGAGAAGCGCGATCCTGTCCTCGAGATTTACCTCCGGAACTCTTCCAAACACGCCTTGGAGACAATCAGCACCGTGATGCAGCTGCAGTCTCTGCAGCCCAACACGACCGAGGAAGACAAAGCCAACCTCTCGCGTGTCGCTGATGTGCTTAGGGACACAGTGTCGACGATCTCGAGTGTTTTACTCAACAGAACAAATGTCGGGGAAGATATCAATGTATCCACCCCCATCATTGACATGATGGTGTGGCGAGCTGAGCGAAACGCGACTGTGGGGAAGGCAATACAGCTTCGAAACATAACCGTGGAGATGCCTGAGGGCGTAGGGGACGAAGGCGTCATTTCCATGGCCGCCGTGGCCACGACGCTGAACCCCGAGCCGGCAGCCACCGTGGAGTACGCCACCAACTTCCTGAACATCACCTTTGGCGGTGCCGGCGTCGAGGGGCAAGACTTCCCGGTGTTGTACAGCTTCCCGCGCAACACGCCCGTCGAGGAGGACGAGGATTCCCCGTACGTGGTCCTTTTCAACCTGACGGGAGAGGCGCACTGCGTCAGGTACGACTCTGCCAGGCGGCTTTACGGCTGGCGCGTGCTGAGCGACGCAGCGGTCATGAGCATCGACATCCCGTCGGGCGGGCGAGCCTTCATCACGGTCTCCAGCAACGCCTCAAACTTCCTAGAGGACCCCGTGCACAGGGTTGACCTGCGGGTGAGCAACGAGACGGTGGGTAAAGTCTGCTGGCCACTGCAGGAGGAGACGAGCTACAGCAACATCAAGCTGCGGCGACACGTGACTGACGAAAACCAAGAAGAACTGTGGGTGGAAAACGGCCGCCCCGCCGCGACACACGTGGGGCTCGGCTTCGGGATCTCGTACACTGACCTAACCAACGTCATGCCCCCACATGAGTGTGACGCCTCGCTGGCCCGGGCGGGGACGCAGGTGTACACCGTTAACACCAGCGTCAGGCTGCTGCAGATGATCGGCCAGTGCTTGGTGTACGACGTGCAGCTGAGGAAGTTCGTCCACAACGACAAGTGCAAAGCCTTCCCCGGCAAGGACAGCGTCCGCTGCGAGTGTTCCGGCGCCTCGCTCCACACCGCCGTCGACCCGCCGGTCACTAACACAGTCGACTTCACGAGCCTCACCATCGACCTCAAAAACAACCCGGTGCCTTTGATATTCTCCGCCATCGTCTCCTGCCTGTTCCTCTTCCTGTGCGTTGTCGGCGTGACGCAGGACATCCTGAGCAAGAAAAAGTTGTCTCCCCTCGTTGACGCCGCCAAGGCGGACAAACTCGTCATGTACAACGTGTTTGTGTACACTTCGAAGTTCCGCTGCTCACGGGTCAAGGCGAACCTCAAGTTCTCGCTCACCCTGCGTGGTCGCACCGGCGCCTCGGCCACGAACACGTTCACTAGCCCCGGGGTGCTGCACGGTGCCATGCTGCACCTGCTGTTCCGCGCTGACAAGCAGCTTGGCGCCCTCCGTGCCGTTGTGTTAACCCCCCGGGACAAGGCCATCAAGTGGCACGTGAGCAGGGTGGTGGTGAGCGACCCCTTGGAGAGGGAGGTGGTGGTTTTCGCGGTTAATGAGTGGGTGAGAGCCGGAGGCAAGTCTGTCAGCCGCATGCCCGAGGCGGATCGGAACATGTGGCGGGAGAACTTCTTCGTGCAGGTGACCAGCGACATCATGGAGGCGATCCCCGTACTGATGCTGCTCCTGCCGGGCCGCGTGCAAGAACGGAAGCTGGACCACATGCTGACTTACGCGCTGAGCCTCATCATTTGGGCGCTGATCCATCTCTGGTTTTACGAAGCGGTGCACCCTATGTATCGCCCCGACGACTGCCTGGAGGCCACGTCCTCGGCCTCGCAGGCGGCCATGAATTCGGTGGCGCGCCTGCTCATCAACATGGGGCTGCTGGCCGCCAGCAGCATTGTCATCGAGGTGACCATCAGGAAGTCCCTCATGTACAAGGAGGTCAAGTCCGAGGAGTCTCAATCCTGGGCCGTCGGGGGCCTGCTGCCGCTGCCGCACTGGGTGAGGCTGGCGGTGCGTGGCGCGGCCTCGCTGGCGGTGGTGGCCACGATCGCCTTCCTT
Source organism: Eriocheir sinensis (assembly GCF_024679095.1). Lineage (NCBI taxonomy): Eukaryota > Metazoa > Arthropoda > Malacostraca > Decapoda > Varunidae > Eriocheir > Eriocheir sinensis. Next base: position 5,215,406 of record NC_066553.1, read on the forward strand.
ACCTTCATGGCCTACATGTTCAGCAGGGCAGAGTTCAACGCGTGGCTCTTCACCATGGCCGAGGCGTTTGGCATTCAGATCCTCACCAAGGCCTTCACCAAGCTGTTGGCCTGCACGGCGCGCTACCTCCTCTACTTGCCCAGCCCTGCTAAGTTCACCGAGGACATGCTGAATCCCGAGGGCATGCGCGTGCCGTGCCCCGCGTGCGGCGTGTGTCCCGCCGTGCTGCACCAACACTTCGCGGACCACCTCAGTCTGATTAGCTCCGCTCCCCGCCGGGATTGGCTGTCCATCTCCTCCACCTCGTCAACGCTCGACGTACGCCGCCTTCTGCCCCTGTGACGTCTATGAAAAATGTTCTAATTCCATTCCTTGGTAATCGTTACTGTCGCCGCCTCCGCGTAACGAGGAGGTGAATTTGAGTTTGTTTAGTACTCTTGCATCCTTTATTTAAGAATGAAAGAACCTAAGGAGTCTGGAGGAGGTCGATGGGTCCATGCAAGACGGCTCCTTTATATCCATTACTATATTCGCATTTCCAGTACAACTATTGACAACTTCCTCCTTCGTCTCCTATGAAAGCACGGCGCAGGGGAGGGTCACGTGGCCTTGGCTCGTCAGTGTGTGGCTGGACACGGGACCCGACAACCCCGGGCAGCAAGAACGGTCCTGATGCCTGGGTGGACTGGGGATCGAGGGGACTCAGGCTGTAGGCGTAGAGGCAGTGAGAGGGTGGATGCTCCTCAAAAGTGGACGCGTGAACTCCACCCCCCCCGCCCGGTTCCACACACACATATACACACACACACGCTACAGTTAATATGGATGTTATTATCAGTGTGATCATCGTCATCATAATTACCAGCAGCATGTTTTATTGTGTTTTTATTTGTTTGTTTTTATTTGTTTTCTTATTTCGCCTTTTGTTTTGCCTGTCCCTTCTTTTCTCTTCCAACCCTTTGATCATCGTCTCGGGTGGATGGACTAAAAGAGGACGTATGACCTTTTCCTTACGTCACCTTTCTTCTTTTTCTTTCAGTAAGTGTGCGTGGAAGAGGAGGAAGGAGGCGTGTCGATGTGGAGGAAGAGGAAGGTAGAAGCTGGAAGAAAAAGTGAGTATGAAGAGAAGATGAAGGGAGGAGGGAAAGGGAAAAGAAGGAAGTTGAGGCTGGAAAAGTATTGAGAAGGAAGGGAAGATTAAAGGAAGAGGAGGGAAAGGAAATGGAGGAAATTGAGGATGAAAAAGTAGTAAGGTAAGGGAAGGTGAAAGGAGGAGGAGGAAGGAAGAAAAGAAGGGGAAGGAAAGGAACGGGAAAAGGAGGATTAATAGGAAAAGGGAAAAAAAAGATTAAGCTCGTTTTTTTGTGTGTATATATTTCCATTTATTTTTGTATCATTTTCATATTACATTTTTTTTCTACCTCTTCTATTTTATTTTATTTTATCCACTACGTTAATTTATTTTTCTTTCATTCATTTATTCCGCTTGTATTTTTTTTATTCCTTGCCACGTCAGATCCTTTCCTTTTTTTTCTTTTCCCGTTTTTTTCCATTGTTTTTTTCTTCTTCTTACGTCCGCCAGGAAGATAAAGCAGCGAGGGGAAAAAATATTCACAGCTGCGCGTGTGTGTGTGTGTGTGTGTGTGTGTGTGTATGTCTGTGTGTGTGTGTGTGTGTGTGTGTGTGTGTGTGTGTGTGTGTGTGTGTGTGTGTATTTCGTCACTATCTATTGCCCATTTCTCCTCCCTATTCCTCCTCCTCCTCTCCTCCTCCTCCTCCTCCTTCACCTCCATTTCGCTTCTCTTCCCATCCCATTCTTGCCTTTCAATTTTCCTTCATTTCCCATCATTCGTTATCAATATTCCTTCAGCCATACTTGCCGCCGCCTCCGCCTCCTCCGCCTCCTCCTCCTCCTCTTCTCGTATGTTTTGCTCATCGTATCCCACCCCATCTCCTCCTCCCTCCCTCTCTCTTCTCTCTCTTCTTTCATATCGTTCTGTTCCTTCTCCTTCCATCCATTATTTTCCCATCGCTTTTCCTCCCTCTTCTCCTCTCTCATCTCTTTTTTTTTTTGTCTTCCTCTCATGCCTCCTCCTCCTCCTCCTCCTCCATCTTTCCTTCCTCTCTTCCCTTTCACCTCAAATTGCTCCTTCTCCCACGCAGTTTTTTTCTTTTCTTTCTTCCTTCCTTCCTTTCTTTCTTCCCTCCTCCTTTCCATTTCTTTCCTTCACTTTCCATAATTTCCTCTTTACACGCTTCCTTTCTTCCTTTTCTCCTTCCCGATCCTTTTCTTTCCCTCCCTTCCAACCCTTCTTTTTTCTTCCTTCCTTGTCTTCCTTTCCCTCTCCTTTCCTTCCTATCCTCTCCTCTTTCCTCACATCCTCTCTCTTCTCCCCTTCCAAAAGGAAAATCAAGCGGAGAAGAGAAAACAGGAAGAAGGCGATTATGAGGAGGAGGAGGAAGAAGAAGGAGAGGAGGAGGAGGAAGAAGGAGAAGAAGGAGGAGGAAGAGGAGGATTCAGAAGGAAAACAAAAAGCAGGAGGAAAAACAGGAAAAAAAAACGTAGGAAGAGGAGGGGGAACAGAAGGAAGAAGAAGAGAAGGAGGAGGAGGAGGAGGAGGTAAGGGAGATGATTCAGAAGGAAAATAAAGAGCAGGAGGAAATTAGGAAAAAGACGAAGAAAGAGGAGGAGGAGGAACAGATGGAAGAAGAAGTGAGGAAGGAGGAGGAGGAGGAGGAGGAGGAGAAGAAGGAAAAGGAGGGGCAGAAGGAAGATGAAGAAGAGGAGAAGGAGGACCAGAAAGACGAAGAAGGAGGAGCAGAAAGAAGAAGAGGAGGAGGAGGAGGAGCAGAAAGAAGAGGAGGAGGAAGCTGGGGAAAAGGAGATGGGCGTGATTGGGTGGAGGTCATGAGATATTTTGTGTCAATATTGCAGCTCTGACACAATCTCTGCCGCGGGGGAATACATAGCACGGGGCTTGTGGCGCATGGGGGAAGGAAGGGGGACGCGAGCTTGACAGTGGGGGAGGGAAGGATAGGGTGAAGAGGAGCTGGATTGGCGGTAGGGAGAAGGGAGGATGAGATAAAAGGGAGAATGCGTGGGAAGAGATTGGAGAGAAGGAAAGATCAGTGAAAGGATAAAAGGGATATAGCTTTAAAGAATATGAGAGGAACGAAGGAAAAGAAAGAATAAAAGAGGTGAAAATAGAGAAAGAGAAGAATGAGAGGTAAAGGAATTGTGGTCTTAAGGAAATAAAGAAGGGAAATGGAAAACAGGAAATAATGAAGAACGAGGAAAAAGAGAAAGAAGGAAAAGAAAGAGAATAAAAGAGTTGAAAACAGAGAAAGAGAAGAAGAATGAGAGGTAAAGGAATTGTGGTCTTGAGGAAATAAAGAAGGGAAATGGAGGACAGGAAATAATGAAGAACGAGGAAAAAGAGAACTGGATGGGGGAAGGTAGAGGAAGAGATCAGAAAAAGGGGTCGAAGGAAAAGGGAGAAGAAAAATGAAAAGGAGGGGAAGGAAGAGGGAGAAAGGAATGAAGAAGAGAAGGGAGAGGAAGAGGGAATTAAAGAGGAAAATCAAGTTGAAGCGGAGAAGGAAGAAGCAAAAAATAATAATGAGAAAGGGGAAGCAGAAGAGATGAAAAAAAGAGGAAAAGGGTAAGGAAGAATAAACGAAGAAACAGGGAACAAGAGAGAGAGAGAGAGAGAGAGAGAGAGAGAGAGAGAGAGAGAGAGAGAGAGAGAGAGAGAGAGAGAGAGAGAGAGAGAGAGAGAGAGAGAGAGAGAGAGAGAGAGAGAGAGAGATTGAATACGGTGAACACGCCCATACATAATGAAATATGACAAGATTTATCCGTAGAGTTTAGCGCCACCCATGAACGAAATCTTAGTTCACATATATTTATGGAAGTTTACTTGACACACACACACACACACACACACAGAGAGAGAGAGAGAGAGAGAGAGAGAGAGAGAGAGAGAGAGAGAGAGAGAGAGAGAGAGAGAGAGAGAGAGAGAGAGAGAGAGAGAGAGAGAGAAATATGAGAAGCATTATAGGTTGGGAAGTGAGGTGAACGAAAAGAGAGAGGGAGGAAATTGAGCAGGTAGGGAGGAAAGAGAAGGAGGAGAGGAGGAAGGAAGGAAGGTAAAAGAGGATAATGAAAGAATAAGAGAACAGTGGATGCGTAGCTTGGAAGAAGGAAGAGGTACACAGGGAATAAAGAGAGGGAGAAAGGGAAGGGAATAGAGGGGAGGTTGTTAGTGGGGAGAATGGGGAGGAAGTGGGGATGGGTTTGTGAGTGGATAAACTTGGGGAGAGCGAGGAAGGGGATATAGGAATAGACGGGGTAGGTAAAGAAGGTAGAAGAAAATGATAAAATGAAAGAGAAAGAAAATAATGGAAGATGAAAGAAAAAAGAGGAAGAATAATGGATAATAAATGCAAGATTATGGAGGAAAATGATATCATGAGGCAAAATAAGCTGAGCGATGGAGGAGGAGGCGGAGGAAGAGGAGGAGGAGAAGGAGGAGGAGGAAGAGAAGCAGGAGGAAAATGAGTAATGTGGAATAAGAAAAGATATTAAGAAAAATGGAAGACACTTAGAGAGAGGAAAAAAAAGGAGTGAAGCGAAATAGGAAAATGAAGAAAAGAAGGAATACGAGATAAAAATAATTGAAGGGAAGGAAAGTAAAGAGAAAAAATGAAAAGGAGAGAGAGATAAGGAAAGGAAGAGGAAGAAAGGAGAAAAGAGGGGAATGGGAGAGAGAGGAAGAAGAAGAGAAGGGGTACAAAAAAATAATGAAGGGAAGGAAGGGAAAGATAAAAGGATAAAAAGAAGAGAGATGAGAAATAGAAGCGTGTGAGGAGTGAAGATAGGAATAGGAAAGAGGAAGAAGACGAAGAGGTATAAGGGAAAAATAACTTAAGGGAAGGAAGGATAAGAGAAAAGAATGAAAAGAAGAGAGAAATGTGAAATAGAGAAGGAAGAGAGGAGAAATGAGGGGAAAGCGAGAGAGAGAAAAAAGATGAGAAGGGATAAATGGAGAGATAATTGAAAGGAAGGAAGGAAAATAAAATAATGGAAATAAGATATGAAAAAAGGTAAAGAAAGAGGGGGTAAGATAATAAGTAAAATAAAATAAACAGACTTATCCATCCATGCATCCATCCATCCATACACACAGACAGACAGACGGACACAGACACAGACAAATAGATGGACAGACAGACAGACATATAAGGGGTGTTGGCTTGAGGGAGAGGAGAGGGAATGGAGGGTAGAAGGAGAAAGGAAGAAGGAAGGATGGAAATAATTGAAGAGGGGAAGGAAAAAGAAGAAATAAGTAGGAAAACAGAGAAAAGAAAAGAAGACAGTGAAGAGGAATAAAGAAAAGAAAAGGAGAAATGGAAAGGAGAAAGATAAAAGAAGAGAGAAAAAAAGAAGATAAAAAGAGAAGAAGGAAAGACAAAAATAGGGAGGAAAAAAACAGAAAAAAAGGAGACAAGAGGAATACTGGAAAAAAAAAAGATACATCCATACAAACATACATAAGCACATTCACAAATCACACATTCACACATACACACAAACTCCACGACACACACTTAACATACGCCTTGCCTCAGCGCTCACCTCCGTCCCTTTGGTCAGTAGCTGCTAATTCACCTCGCCCACGTAACACCAGGTACACCCACGCCTCAACTAACCTGCGGGAAGGAGAAACACCTGTGAGACGCATTGTTAGGTAGTCTGTGGGTATATTGAGAGATGGTGAAGGGAAAAGGTTAGGAAAGGGATGAGAATGGAAGGAGAAGAGATGGATGAAAGAGAGGAAAAGAGGGAGTTGAGGGAGAAGGGAGTCAGGAAGGGAGGGGGTTGAGAGAGGAGAAGGGAGGGTTGGAAGGAAGGAAGTCAGGTAGAGAAGGAGGAGAAGGGAAGGTTGAAAGGAAGGAAGCAAATGAAGGAAGGAGGAGAAGGGAGGGAGGGAATTGAGGGAAGGAGGGAGTGGAAAGAGAGGTAGTGAGATCGGTAGATAAAGGAATGAATGGGAAAATGATTGGAAGAGTGTATGAGAAGGTTGATGAACATTAATCCATAGCTGTTTAAGATCATTAGGGCCAGACAAGCATTTTCTGATTTAACTGACTGACCGATACAAATGAATAGATAGTTATATATAGGGTATCAGGACACCTCTCCTCCCGAAATTGACCTATATTTCGGCCGCTCCTCCAACTCTTTATAGGAGCAGTGAGTAGCGGGCTTTTTTTTCACATTTGTTACATTTTTTTATGCCCTTAAACTGACTCCTCTGCTGTAAAAAAAAATAGATTGATAGATAAATATATTAACAGATACATAAATGGATTGATAAATATAGGTGGAAGGGTAGACAGATTGATAGACACACTTACATAGATAGATACGTAAACAATATTGATTACCTGATTAGTTAAAATGAATATGCAAAATAGTTAGTTAGATGATCAAGGTGATATATAAATGTACGAACGAAATTATGTATATTAATGGAAATACAGACGGATCCTCAGTGAAAGAGATTAGACAGACGTAGACATTTAAACAAGAAATTAAGAAAGATAAACAGACACACAGATAGACACACAGTTAAATAACACAGGAAAAAAAAAAAGACAGGAAGACAGGAAAAGAAGAAAGGGATGAAGAGAAGAAGATGAGTCAGGAAGCGAAGAATGAAAACGAATTATAGGAGAAATAAATATAACAGAGAAAGTAATGGCAAGGGAAATTGTTCTATATTTGGAAGAAAAGAAAATTTGAAACACCAAGAAAGAAAAGAAATATAATGAAGACAAAGAAAAGAGTAAAAGTATGGTTTAATTATAATGTTTTTTTGTCAATCTCTGATCAGACGCTTTCCGGGCGATTGTGTCTGTTTGCGGCGCGCTCACCACCTTCAAACGGCGGCCAATTAAGTGTGTGTTACCCCTCATTAGAGAGAGAGAGAGAGAGAGAGAGAGAGAGAGAGAGAGAGAGAGAGAGAGAGAGAGAGAGAGAGAGAGAGAGAGAGAGAGAGAGAGAAACTGATAAAGATAACTGGTGAAGGGAAAGAAGAAGAAGAAGACGAAGAAGAAGAAGAAGAAGAAGAAGAAGAAGAAGAAGAAGAAGAAGAAGAAAGAGTGCAAGGGTAAAGGGGAGAAAGATGAATTGGAGAAGGAAGGAAGAGAGGAATAGAGAAAGAGAAAGAAAAGATAAGCGGTGAAGGGGAGAAGAAGAAAGGGAGTGTGGAAGAAAGAGAAAGGAAGAAGAGAGAGAGAGAGAGAGAGAGAGAGAGAGAGAGAGAGAGAGAGAGAGAGAGAGAGAGAGAGAGAGAGAGAGAGAGAGAGAGAGAGAGAGAGAGAGAACGTGAAATGGAAGAGGAAGGTTCAGATTTAAAGAAAGGAACAGGAAGAAAAAGAAGCAAAAAATGATAAAAATAGAGATGTACAAAAAATAGAAAAGAAAAAAAGTAAATCGAAACTGGCCAGGTAAAAAAAAGGTGAGGCGGGCAAAGGTATGCACAGGTGAAAGGAAAGGAGGAGGAGGAGGAGGAGGAGGAGGAGGAGGAGGAACGTCAGGCAGGCAATGAAAGAAAGTTGGATGGAGAAAAAAACACGGAAGGGAGGGAGGGGGAGAGGGAAGGAAGGAGGGAGGGAGAGACGGAGGGAATGAAATAAGGAAGTGAGAGACGGAGGGAATGAAGGAAGGAAGTGAGGGAAAAAGGAGACCAACATGAAGGCAGGAGAAAGAAAGGATAAGAAAGGAAACACAAAAAGAGAACAGAGAGAGAGAGAGAGAGAGAGAGAGAGAGAGAGAGAGAGAGAGAGAGAGAGAGAGAGAGAGAGAGAGAGAAGGCGGGAGAAGAAGGAGCGACAGGGGCATAGAAGATAGGGTAAGGAAGGAAGGGAGGGAGGGAGGAGGAAGAGGAAGGGGGACAGTGAAGGGAGAGGGGAAAGGAGAGTCAGTCCACTTTAACCCCTCTCTCTCTCTCTCTCTCTCTCTCTCTCCCCCCCCCTTCCTGCCCGTGTGTTCGTGTTCTATCTCGCGAAGAAAGAGTATTTTGTGCTTGTTGACAGCCCGTGTGTGTGTGTGTGTGTGTGTGTGTGTGTGTGTGTGATTAGACATAAAGAAACAGCTAAGCAGACGGAAGTGAGATTGAGAATAAGGGAATAAGGACAGAAAGGAAGAGGAAAAAGATGTGTGTAAGGAGAAGGAGGAGGAGGAGAAGGAGGAGGGGGAAAAGAAGAAGAAGGAGGGGGAGGAGGAGGAAGAGGAGAGGTATAATGAAAATGGAAGATAGAAGACGTTTAAAAAAAAAGGAAAAGAATGAAGCAAGGAGGAAGAAGAAGGTAAGATAAATTAAAGGAAGAAAATAGAATATGAAGATGAATGTTTAGGGAAAGGAGAGAAAAGAGAAAAATAAGAGAAGGATGAAGAGAAAGAGAAAGGGGAATGGAGGAAAAAGAAAAGGGTGAAAGCTTACTAAATGGGAAGAGAGAGAGAGAGAGAGAGAGAGAGAGAGAGAGAGAGAGAGAGAGAGAGAGAGAGAGAGAGAGAGAGAGAGAGAGAGAGAGAGAGAGAGAGAGAGAGAGAGAGAGAGAGAGGAAACAGGGTAGTGAAATGGAGGGATTAGGAGAACGACAGAAAGTGTGAGAGAGAGAGAGAGAGAGAGGGGGAGATATCGGAGAGAAGGGAGAGGGAGAGAAAGGAAGTGAGAGAAGGAAGGGGAGAGGATTGGAGGGACTGAGTAAACAAGGAATCGAAGGAGAGGGAGAGAAGGGAGAGAAAAATAAGGGGAAAGAGGGGAATAAGGGAGAGAGGGGAAAAGGGAGTATATGAGGGAGATGAAAGGGAGAGATGAGGAGAGCTTAGGAGGAAGGGAGGGAGAGGGGAGAAGAGGAATGGAGAGCAAAGGAGAGAAAAGGGAAAGAAATGAGAGGAGAGGAAACTAAAAAAGAATGAAAGGAAAGGAAAGGAGAGGATAGGAGAGGAGAGAAGAGAAATGAAAAGGAAAGGAGATGAAAGAAAAAAGTAAAAAAAAGAGTAAAAGGAGAATGAAGAAAATTAAAGATAGGAAGGAAAGTGAAGGAAAGAAGATGAGCATGCAGGAAAGAAGAAGAAGAAAAAGAAAGAATGGAAGCATTTTGAGAAGAGAAGAGAGGAGAGGAAGAAGGAAGAGCAGAACAGGAGGAATTTAGAGTTCAGAATTCAGAATATATATCCATTTTTACAACGATTATTCTTTACATTTTTTTTTTTACAACAAAGGAGACAGAAGGGCACACAACAAAGAAAACAATAATA
>NC_066553.1:5229736-5249736 GCF_024679095.1 Eriocheir sinensis
ACAGAAAAAGAGACAAACAGATAAAGATAGAGGAAAGAGAGAACACATAGAGAGAGAAAAATATATATTCTCCTCTCCCATATATCCTTTCCCTTCCTCCCTCTTCCTCCCTTTCTCCCCTCCCCCTCCCTTTCAACCCTCTCCCCAAACAGAGAAAGAGACAGAGACAGGGAAAACAAACAGAAAGAGAGAGAGAAAAGGGAGACACACACACAGAGAGAGAAAAGAACATCTATTTCCCTCTCTCTCTCCCATCCACCCCTGCATTCCCCTCTCCCCTCCTATCCTTTCCCCCCTCCCCCCCTTCTCTCCCCCCCCCCCTCAGTAATTTATAGGTTTAAAAACAAAGTTAATTACCACCACGCGGCCGGGGAGCTAAATGGCCTCAGCAAATTGAAGACCGGGAATGGAAAGTGAAACGGACACTTAAAAAAAAAATGAAAAAAAAGTAAAACCAACCAAAAAAAATAAAGTGGAACAATAAAGAAAGAAAAAAAAGGGGGAAAAGGAAAAAATAAAAAAATAAAGAAAAAAGAGGAGAAAAAGAAATAGAGAAGGAAATAAAAAAATGACGGAAACAATAAAGGAAACCAACAAAAAATGAATGATAGAAAAATATAAAAAAAACAATAACGAAGAAAAAATAAAGAAATAAAGAAGAAAAAAGAAATAAAGATGAAAATAGAAAAAAGTAAAAAATGAAAAGTAAAAAAAGTTAAACAAACAAAAAAATGAAAATGAAATAATTAAGAAGTAAAAAAAGGAAGGACGGAAAAGATAGCCCCAGAGAGAGAGAGAGAGAGAGAGAGAGAGAGAGAGAGAGAGAGAGAGAGAGAGAGAGAGAGAGAGAGAGAGAGAGAGAGAGAGAGAGAGGGGGGGGGGGGGGGGGGGGACGAAGGAGGAAAAAAAGATAAGATATATGTATGAAAGCACAGAATTAGCATAAACACACACACACACACACACACACACACACACACACACACACACACACACACACACACACACACACACACACACACACACACACACACACACACACACACACAAATATGCTGACTCACAAAATGAAATAGGAGAACTACGACATTAATACAACAACAATATGAATAATGGAAGAAGAGGAGGAGGAGGAGGAGGAGGAGGAGGAGGAGGAAGAGGAGGAGGAGGACGAGGAAGAGAAGGAGGAGGAGGAGGAGTAGTTTATTAATAGATTGTAGGAAATGAAAAATAAAGAATAAATGATAAATGAGGAGATTATGGAAACGAGGATAGGCAGAGAGAGAGAGAGAGAGAGAGAGAGAGAGAGAGAGAGAGAGAGAGAGAGAGAGAGAGAGAGAGAGAGAGAGAGAGAGAGAGAGAGAGAGAGAGAGAGAGAGAGAGAGAGAGAGAGTAAAAAGTCGCCGACGTATCATACCCCCAAAAAATATAACTTTCAATACAGGAACGTCCGAACAATATGGAAAGAAATGGAGAGATTGAAAAAGAGAAACGAAAAGAAAAAAAAATTGAATAAAGATAAAAAGAATGAAACAAAAAAGACTGGAAAATAGAGATACAGGAATATAAAAGAATAGAAAAAAAAGAGAATGAAAAGTGGACAATAAAGAAAAAAAAAGAATGATGGGAGAAATAAAATAAAAGTACTAGATAAATAAAGAGAAAAAGAAAAAAAATATAAAGAAAATAATAATGAAAAAACTAAAATAGAGAAAAGAATGAGATCATAAAAATGTTAAAAAAAAAAGTACATGGGACAAGCGAATCAGAGTATATTGTGTGTGTGTGTGTGTGTGTGTGTGTGTGTGTGTGTGTGTGTGTGTGTGTGTGTGTGTGTGTGTCCATGAACGTGGTAAATTTGAATGCTAATTTCGAACTCCATCACATATATTTCCTCCTCTTCTCCCCTCATATCCTCCCTTTCTCCCTTCTCTCCCTTCCCTCCTCCCTCTCTCTACCCTCCCTCCGTCCCTTCCTTCCGTCCTTCCTTCCCCTACACCATTACGCCTTTTCGCATATATTTTACTTACCGTTTTAAACACAGAGAACAACTTAACACTGAACACTTCTTCTATAAATCCTCTAACTTTGGTATTGCTCTTAAAGAAAACTTGTAGAAATAGAAGGAAGATTTTTTTTTGTACACTAACTAACCTCATTTGAACAGTAATTAAACCGCGTAAGTTAATATCACGACTAATATTACTTAACGCCTTATTTAGATTTTTTTGTATTGTTATTTTTTATTATTAGTAGAAGTAGTGTAGTAGTTTTTAGTAGTCATTGTTCATTAGTCGCTTCTACTGAGATTACGAAAAGGGCATAAACGGAAAATAGAAAAAAATATATATATGTATAAATTCGAACAAGGTGAAAAAGATTAAACAAAACTGGACAATAAAGAAATAAAGGAATGACAAGGATAAAAAAAAAAATGAAATATCTACCACTTTCATGGACTTTCACATACACACACACACACACACACACACACACACACACACACACACACACACACACACACTCACACACAATGTACGTTGATTCGCTTGTTCAAAGTCCTTTTTTTTACCAAGTTTATTATTCTCATTCCTTCTCTATTTTCTTTTTTTATTGTTTTTTTTCATTTTTCATTGTTTATTTTATTTACCAACTTTATATATTTTCAAGGATTTTATTTCTCCTATTTTTCAGCTATTTTTTTTTTAATCATTCATATTTTTTGCTTTCATTTTAATATTTTCATCTTTATTTCAGACTTTCCTCTTTTTCTTTCTATCTAAAAATAATTGTTTGAGAAGGAGAAGGAGAAATTTTAGCATTCAAATTACTTAGTCTTCAATAGTGCTGTATATTATGTCTCTGGTGTAGTGGTTGCCCGTTCTGACTGATTTTCGGGGGTACCTTAGTTCGAGTCCCAGTCTGAGTAGGGAACACACACATCCCATTACTAGATCCCATTGCTTATCTATCCTTTCCCTTACAATGCCATTTCTTCTTTTTTTATTCTGTCCCTTTCCACTACAGAGTCTATATTATTTTCCTTTCCCATTAATTCATTCTCCAATCATTCTATTACATATCTTTGCAGTTTACTTATCTAACCTTTCCTTTACAATGTCATTTTTTTATTCTGTCCCTTTCCATTTCAGTGTCTATATTATTTTCCATTTCCCATTAATTCATTCTCCTTTCATTCTATTACATATCTTTGCAGTTTATTTATCTATCCTTTCCGTTACAATGTCATTTCTTCCTTTGGTATTCTCTCCCTTCCCTTTTCAGTAGGCGTTTTATTTCCCTTTCACTGTAGTCCATTTTCATTGCATTCTATCAATTATCTTTGCTGTTCATCTCATCCCTTCTTTCCTTTTCCTTTCTGCTCCTTTTTTTCATTTCTTTCTTATTCCTCCCCCTTATCATCCTGGCCCTTCCCTTGTCTTTCAATTTCTCTCTTTCGCTTTCAATTGCTTTCTTTACATTTCCTTTTTTCATTCTTTCTTCTCCCGTTGCATTCCATTATTTCTCTTTTCAGTCCTTCTAGTTCCATCCCAACCCTTCCATTCCTTTGCCTTCCCTTCCCTTCCCTTCCCTTCCCTTCCCTTCCCTTTCATTACTTTCGCTTCTCTTCCCTTCCATTCTCTTCCCTTCCCTTCCCTTCCCTTCCCTTCCCTCCCCTCCCTTACCAACTCTTCTCTTCCCTTCCCTTCCCTCCCTTCCCAACACTTCCCTTCCCTTCATCTCTTTTCCCTTCCCTTCCCCTCCCCTCCCTTCCCTTCCCTTCAACTCTTTTCCCTTCCTCCCTCCTTCCTTCCTTCCTTCCTCCCTCCACTTACCTTCCCATTCATTCAAGTCCCTTCCCTTCCCTTCCCTTCCCCTTGCAATCCTTTTCCCCCCTCCGTTTCCCTTCCCTTCCCTTCCCTTCCCATCCTAGTCTGACCCAAATAGCCAGCCATACAACCCTCCCCCTCCCCCCCTTCCCACCCCCTACACGTAGGTTGATCTGTAAATGGATACCTGGGGAAATTTGGGGAAGGTAAACTGATATAAACCGATTGGATGTCACTGGCGGCGGCGGCTGTGGTGGCGGTGGTAGTGGTGGTGGTGGTGGTGGTGATGGAAGGGAAGGAGGAGAAGGGATACTGAGGGAGAGAAGGGTAGGGGAGATGGAGGAAGGGGAGGGAAGGAAGGGGGGAGGTAGAGAGGTGGTGGTAGGGGTTTTGAGAGGGGTGAAATCTAGGGGGTATGAGATATGGGAGGTAGAGGATGGGAAGAAGGGTAAGGGAAGAAGAGGGAAGGAGGTAGAGGGGAGAAAGGGGATAATCGGAGAGAGAGTAAGTGATGGATGGGCGAATAGGGAGGAGGAGGAGGAGATGATGATGATGATGATGAGAGAGGAAAGATGAAGAGGGGGAGGGAGAGGAAAGAAAGGAAGAGTAACTTGGAGGAGGAGGAGGAGGAGGATATAAAGGAAAAAAAATAAAAAGCGGAGAGAAAAAGAGTGAGAAGAAAAAGAAGATGGGAAAAATGGAAAGAGAAAAAAGATAAATTAAAGAAAATGAGGATAAAGAGAACGAAACGAGAGGGGAATGAAAATGATGAGAGAGATAAAATATAGGAGAGGAAGAGAGGAGAAAGGAGGAGGAGGAGGAGGCACCTGATAGGATGAAATAAAGAGAGAAGGAAGGAGGAAGGAAGCGAGGAAAAGAGGAAGAGAGAAAAATGTTGACGGGAGGAAGGAAGAGACAGGCGGAAAAATTATATGGAAGCAAGGAAAAGGAAAATAAGTGAAGGAAAACAATGAAAATAAGAAGAAGACAAGGAAAAAGAAGGAGGAATAATGGAGAAGAAAATGCGGGTCAAGTGTAGGAGAAGAAAAAAATGAAAAGAAGGAAAAAGTGAAGAAAAGAGAAGGAGAAACTGATGGAGAGAGAGAGAGAGAGAGAGAGAGAGAGAGAGAGAGAGAGAGAGAGAGAGAGAGAGAGAGAGAGAGAGAGAGAGAGAGAGAGAGAGAGAGAGAGAAGACAAAATGATGAGAAACGTGAGGAAGTGAAACCAAGCGAATATCTTCCTCCCTCCTCCTCCTCTTCCTCTTCCTCCTCCTCCTCCTACTCCTCCTCCTCCTCCCCCTTCTCCTCCTCTTCCTCCTCCTCTTACCCTGATTGGATATTTGTTTAGTTTGTGAATACTGGAATGGATCTTATTACAAGCCACACACACACACACACACACACACACACACACACACACACACACACACACACACACACACACACACACACACACACACACACACACGAACACACACGAACACACGTTATGGAAAGAAATACGAGACAGAAAAAGTAAAAAAAAAAATGCTGAATAAAGATGAAAAGAGCTGGAAAATAAAGAAAAAAAGAAGATAAAAGAATAAATGAAAAGCTGGAAATTGCAGAAAAAAGAATGAAGTAAAATGAAAAATGGATGAAAGCACACACACACACACACACACACACACACACACACACACACACACACACTAGCTAATGGCTGGTGCTTTCCTCCGCTTTCAGTAAACTTTCTCTCTCCTTTCATACACTGAGACAAGGAAGAGAGAGAGAGAGAGAGAGAGAGAGAGAGAGAGAGAGAGAGAGAGAGAGAGAGAGAGAGAGAGAGAGAGAGAGAGAGAGAGAGAGAGAGAGAGAGAGAGAGAGAGATACCAACACTCCACCTCCCATCCTACCTCCTCCCCTACGTTCTTTCCCTCTCCTTCTTCGTTCTGAGATGTTGACAAAGCGCTGGTTCTCCTTACGAATGGGGGGAGGGGGGGGGGAAGAGGAAGAAGCAGGAGAGATGAGGAAAGGGAAGATGAAGGGATACAGGGGTGAGGACGCCAAAAGGGAGAGAGGTAAAGGAATAAGTTGGGGAAGGGAGAAGGGGGCAAAGGTGAGGGGTGAGGGGAGGAGGAGGTACTGTGAGATTGAGGATAAAGGGACAGGAGGTAAAGGGTTTAGAGAAGGGAAAGAGCTGTGATCAGGGGGAGAAGAAGGAGGAAAGAGATGAGATAAGATGAGGAGAAGAGGATAGAAGGAAAAGAGTTCACTGGGGGGAAGGAGAAGGAGAAGAGAGGTGTGATGGAGGGGAGAAGGGTTACAGGGGAGAGGAGAGAAGTAGTTTCGGGCCGGGGAAGAAGAAGGGACCAGAAGGGGAGGGAGAGGAGGGAAGGGGATACTGGGTTAGAGAAGGACAAGTGGACAAACGATGAATGGTAAAGTTAACTATTTCCCATTTGTGGATGCTGGACTTGATGGGCGGGGCTTAATCTCGAAGTTACCGTGAACAGATAATAGAATATGTGAGACAGGGGAAAAGGTTATAACAGACAAGGGGAGGGGGAAACAGAGCTAAGCAGGGTTAAGTTAACATTCTCATTTGTGGATGCTGGTCTTGAGGGGCGGGGCTTATTCTCGAAGTTACCGTGAACAGATTATAGGGTATGTGAGAACAGGGGAAAGGGTTATAACAGACAGAGGGAGGGGGAAACAGGGGTAAGCAGGGTTAAGTTAACATTCTCATTTGTGGATGCTGGTCTTGACGTTACCGTGAATAAATTATAGGGTATGTGAAAACAGGGGAAACGGTTATAACAGACAAGGAAGAAGGGGAAACAGGGGTCGGCAGGGGAAGTAATCAACACTCGCCCCTGGGAACTCCTTGCCCTGTGTCTCAAACGCTGCCACCTCTCATCCCTACTAAATCCAAAGGCCAGAGAGGAGATTAATCAGGTTTTCATGTGTGTTCTCCCTCGTTCATAGTACAGAGGAAAGGTCAGACTATCACTAGGGTCATAAAAGCACCCCAGGAAATGCCGAAGACTCCTACGAAAGCCTTGTAAGTGTGTGAGCGAGGAAGCGTTTGGGAATATGGTCCTTTGTGTCCCTTGTGTCTTGGTGTAAGTGCTTGTTGCCTGCCTCCTGCCTCTCTCCCGTCACCCCGTTACCTACCCACCCTTCCCCGCCCCCCGTGTCGTCTTCCCGCGTCAGCCCCGAGACTCAGCCACTTCGGGGAAATTAAACTCGATGTGTCACGTCCCTCCCGCCTTAGTTACTTATAAGAGAGTGACGTGTTACCTGAGTCTAATGGAATATACAGGTAAATGGCGCCAGGTGTTCTGTGTCTAAGAGCTTGTTTTACTATATTAATGGGTGTGTTTATTTTGTGTGTGTGTATGTGTGTGTGTATATGATATGAAACGAAGGAAAGATGATGAAAGGAAGGATGAAAGAGAAAAGGAAGGAAGTAGGAAGTTTTAGTACTCTGTGGGTGAAGTTTTATGACCTATCTCAGTTCTGTTCTGTGTGTGTGTGTGTGTGTGTGTGTGTGTGTGTGTGTGTGTGTGTGTGTGTGTGTGTGTGTGTGTGTTACTGAATTTCAATGGCCAGTGTGGATGATTTTTTTTTCACTCGTTTTTTTATTCACGTTTATGATTTGTGTGTGTGTGTCTGTGTGTGTGTGTGCATGAGTGTCTGTATGCTTGTGTGTGTGTGTGTGTGTGTGTGTGTGTGTGTGTGTGTGTGTGTGTGTGTGTGTGTGTGTGTGTGTGTGTGTGTGTGTGTGTGTGTGTGTGTGTGTGTGTGTGTGTGTGTGTGGTTTTTGTTTCAAGCCGCGGAAATAAATGAATTGCACGAAGCCTTTCCACCGGCCTTTTGTTCCCCGTCGACACGTTAGTTAAACACCGACAAAAGTGGCTTAAACAACGGAAGAACGGCTTTTTTTTCCTCTTTTTTTCTTTTTTCCTCTTTCATTTTTGTATGTGCGTGGTGTTGGGTTGTGATGGGATGATTGTGGCGCTCTATATTTTTGCCTCCTTTTTTTTATTTATATACGTATTTATTTATTTTTTGTACTCATTTTCCATTTTTATTTTTATTTATTTTTTTCTCTTTTTTTGTGCGTGTGGATTTAGGTTATTTTTGGGTCATCATGTTATTATTTTGGTGTTCTTTAATTTTTCCTTTTCTTTTTTTATTTGTATTCGTATATATTTATTTATTGTATATTTCTCTTATCTTTTTTCTTTTTTTTTCTTTTTGTGTGTTTGAACCTTGGGTGTTATTATGTGGTCATTATGTTATTATTATGGTGTTCAGTAATTTTTCTTTTCTGTTTTTATTTGCATTCGTATTTTTTTCATCTTTTCATTTTCTTTTTCTTTTTTTGTGTGTGTGAATTTTGGGATTATTTGGGGTTATTATGTTATTATTATGGTGTTCGGTAGTTTTTCCTTTTCTTTTTCTTTATTTGTATACGTATTTATTCATTGTTTTTTTCTCTCATCTTTTTTTTTTTGTGCGTGAGAATTTTTGTGGTTATTATGGATTCATTATGGTATTATTTTTTCGTTCTGTAGTTTTTCCTTTTCTTTTTCTTTATTTGTATTCGTATTTTTATTTTCTGGTTTCTTTATCATTATTTTTTTATTTTTTTGCATTCGTATCAATCCTTCTAAAGAGGAGAATCAAGACACTTCTCCCAATATTGCTTGACCTCTCTTTTGACAAATCCTCTATACATCTTTTTTTTTTTTAGGGGCAGTGATTAGCGGTTCATTTTGGCTTGATTTTTTCTTTCCCTTCAAGTGTTTCCTTTGCTATGAGAAAAATCGAAAGTGGTTTAATCAACGTAATGAATTTGCCCATTTTTCACGTTTTTTTTTTTTTATGTGTGTGTGTGGTGTTGGGTTATTATCGATGAAAAAAATGTATGACTTCTCTATATTTTCGTTTATCATTTGTTTCGTATATGTATTCATCAACGAAAATGGCCTAAACAATGGAGGAATGATGGTTATTAATGGAGAATAACTATGATTTTCCTGTTTGGCTTTTTTGTCGTGTGTTTTTTTTTTACTCTTTCTTTTATTTTTAGTTTATTACTCGTATGTCTTTTTTCCCGTGTTTTTTTTTACTCTTGTTTTTATTTTTAGTTTATTATTCGTATGACTTTTTTGCCGTGTTTTTTTTTACTCTTTCTTTTATTTTTAGTTTATTATTCGTATGACTTTTTTGCCGTGTTTTTTTTACTCTTTCTTTTATTTTTAGTTTATTATTCGTATTCACCAACAAAAACAGAGTCGAGAAAACGAATGAGTCTCCCCTTTTTCTGTAATGAGATATAAAAGAAAACTAAAAAAAGATAAAAATACTGCAGAATTTGACTTTTTTATGATTTCGTGTCCTTTTTTCTCTTATTTTCATGTTGTGGCAATATTACTTTTAGTCGAGAAAACTTTCCTAAAAATATCACTTCCCTGGCCATATATTTATTCACATCGACGGAGTGGCTTAAATAAAAGTAGAATCAACTCTGTGTCATCTCTTTTTTTTGCTGGTTGTGTTGTGTTGGCATTTGGTGGGTTTTTTTTTGGCAAAACTAAAAATAAATGTAGTGCCGCAGGATTTCACATTTTCATAATTCCGCCATTTCCCATTTTATTTACATGTCAGCCTCAACAAAAGTGGCTGAAATAATGAGAGAGCGGCTTTAATTTTACTCTCCCCGCCTTTTTGCGTGCTGTGCCGTTAACAAATAAAACAAAACTTAACTGCAGTGTCTCTCATTCTCATAATTTCAAATGTTCCTCTTTTCTTTTTTTTTTCTTTTACGTGTAACTCCTATAGCGCCGGTAGGCTTTTCTTGAGGGGCCTGGATGGTAGTCGACCCCAGCCCGTCATGGCGCAGGCAAGTGTTTATAGTGGTGCCATCTTCTAAACGCAAACAAATGTGGTAAAAATAACGAAGGCATTGGTTCTCGTTTTTACTGCCCTCTTCTTTTGGGTTATTTTCGTTATATTAAACGAAGGAATCGACCCCTCTTTTTCACAGCCTTCTTTCTTTACCTTCAAGCAAAGAATCGGTTCCCCCTTCACTGTCGTCTTTTTTAATGTTTTTTTTTCTGTATATAACGAAAGGATCGGTCTGTTTTTACTGCCCTTATTTTCGAGTAATATTTGCTCGGTATTAATAGTATATACACAAAAAGTAATACTGCTTCACTTTCCGTTTTCCCTTTCAGCAATCATCGTAAATATTGATGTAAGTGGTTCAAATTACAGGAGAGTCGTTTTCACTGCCCTCTTTTGGTGTAATTGATCTTTATATTTAACGGAAGAATAGCCCCCTCTTTTTCACAGCCCTCTTTTTTAATATTTTCTTTATCTCCAAGCAAAGAATCGGTTCCTCCTTCACAGTCATCTTTTTTTAGTGTTTTCTTTATACAACGAAAGGAACGGTCTGTTTTACTGCCCTTCTTCTTTTCCAGTGATATTTGCTCGGTATTAATAGTATATACACAAAAAGGTAATACTGTTTCACTTTCTGTTTTCCCTTTTAGCAATCATCGTAAATATTGATGCAAGTGGTTCAAATTACAGGAGAATCAACCTTTATTTACATCTATTACCTTTACCTTTCTCTACCTTTTTACCTGTTTGTGTGTTTTGCTGTGTGTCGTTTAATTTTACTTACAAACAAACTAACCTCTTCTTAAATATCGATGTAAGTAAGTAGTTTCAATTACAGGAGAGTCAGCCTTTATTTACACCTGTTAACCTTTACCTTTCTCTACCTTTTTATCTTTTTTTGTGTTGTTTTGCTGTGTCGTTTAATTTTACTTACAAACAAACTAACCTCTTCTTAAATATCGATGTAAGTAAGTAGTTTCAATTACAGGAGAATCAGCCTTTATTTACACCTGTTAACCTTTACATTTCTCTACCGTTTTATCTTTTTTTGTGTTGTGTTGTGTCGTTTGACTTTACGTATAAACACTCTAACAAAAAAAAGATAACTTCATTCTTTTTATTCTCTTTTTTTTTTCGTTCTTGTTTATTCGTAATCATGAAAAACACACAAAAACGTTGCTTCAGTAAAGATGGAAACTACTTTTGTGTGTTTGTGTGTTTGTTTGTCTCCATCCCCCCTCGTTTTGTGGTTCTGCAGCATTATGAATTAAAAAAAAGAGCAAGAAAAAAAATCCATAACCGCATTTTTTAATCTTTTTTTCATTCATGTATATTCATAATCATAAACATACCTAATTTCGATAACGGTGGAGATTAGCTTTTGTTTTTTGATTGTTTGTTTTCTTTCTCCCCTCGTTTTTTGGTGTGGTTTTTACAGTACTATTAATGAAACCAAAGAACCGGTCCCTCTCTTTTCCATCCTTCTTTTTTTATGTTTTCTTTATATTAATCTAAAGAATCACTCCATATCCGTCACAGTCTGCTTTTTCCGGTGTCAATTATCTATACACATGATATAAAAAGAGCAAGGAAGAGAAAAAATGGTTACTCTGTATTCATTTCCTGTTCCCAAAATTTATTAACATGACAAGAGTGGCTTAAATATCGGTAGGGTCGACTTGTTTTTCTCTTTTTTTTTTTGTAGGGAGATATAAAAGAAAACAAAAAAATAAATACTGCAGAATTTAACTTTTTTTGTCCTATTTTTCTATACCTACAAGTTACAAGCATTGACAAAAGTGGCGTATATAAAGCGATCAGGTCTCACATTTCTCCTTTCCACTTTTTTTTTTATTAATTCATCCATTTTTTTTATTTCCATTTTCTTTTTCCAGCAAACATCGACAGAAGTGGCGTATGGAAAGGGGTAAAGTCTTTCATGTTTTCCCTTTCCCCTTTTTTTATTAATACTTCCATTTTTTTCCTATTTTCTTTCACCAACAAACATCATCAAAAGTTGAATATATAAAGCGGTAAACTCTGCCATATTTTTCCTCCCTCTTCTGTATTTATTCTTCCTTTTTTTTTTGCCTTTTTCTCTAACCAACAAACATCGTCAAAAGTTGTATATATAAAGCGATAACTCTGCCATATTTTTCCTCCCTCTTCTATATTAATTCTTCCTTTTTTTTTCCATTTTCTCTAACCAACAAACATCGTCAAAAGCTGGGTATATAAAGCGATAACTCTACCATATTTATCCCGCCCTCTTCTATATTAATTCTTCCTTTTTTTTTCCATTTTCTCTAACCAACAAACATCATCAAAACTTGGATATATATAGCGGTAAACTCTGCCCTATTTATCCCTCCCTCTTCTATATTAATTCTTCCTTTTTTTTTCATTTTCTTTCACCAACAAACATCGTCAAAAGTGGGATATATAAAGCGATAACTCTACCATATTTATCCCTCCCTCTTCTATATTAATTCTTCCTTTTTTTCCATTTTCTCTAACCAACAAACATCGTCATAAGTTGGATATATAAAAGGTTAAACTCTGCCATATTTATCCCTCTCTCTTCCGTATTAATTATTCTTTTTTTTTTTTTTTGGTTTGTTTGTTGGTTAAAAAGTAAATGTTTCGGGGAGCGTTGAAATTATGAAAATGTGGAATTCTACATCAATTTTTTTGTGTGAGTTTGTGAAAATAAGTGACTTCAGTATCAAATATCAATATCAAAACAGTAGCGGGCTTTTTCTTTTTTTTTCTCTTTTTTTTTGCATTTGTTACTTTTTTTATGCCCCTGAACTGACTCCTCTGCTGTTAAAAAAAAAAAAAATTCGTCCATTTTTTTTGCCCTACTTTTTTTTAATGATTTTGGCGGGCTCGTATTCAGTACCAAGAAAAAATGGGTGATACAGTATTTTTCTTTTGCTTTCCATATAATATAAATCTTTTCATTCCTTAAACTTATACACGGAAAAAAGGCTATTCACTTTTCCTTTCCTCTTTTATTTTTTTCATTGTACTTGGAATGAAAAACGAATCACCCAGACTTTTTCTCAGTACCTTATTTTCATTTTTCCTCTTCATTCAGCATATAAGAAAATAAAATCATCAAATCTTTTCATTCCTCAAACTTATACACTGAAAAAAGGCTATTCACTTTTCCTTTCCTCTTTTTTTTTCATTGTACTTGGAATGAAAAACGAATCACCCAGACTTTTTCTCTGTACCTTATTTTCATTTTTCCTCTTCATTCAACATATAAGAAAAAAAACACGTAATCTTTTCATTCCTCAAACTTATACACTGAAAAAAAGGCTATTCACTTTTCCTTTCCTCTTTTTTTTTCATTGTACTTGGAATGAAAAACGAATCACCCAGACTTTTTCTCAGTACCTTATTTTCATTTTTCCTCTTCATTCAACATATAAGAAAAAAAACACGTAATCTTTTCATTCCTCAAACTTATACACGGAAATAAAAACAGACTAGTCACTTTTCCTCTCCATTTTCATTGTTTGTTTTTAGTCCTGCGAATGAAAGGCAAATCACCCAAAGCCGTTTTTCCTCGCCTCTATTTTTGACCTCGATGTAAAATGAGCATAAAAATACAAAATCAAGGTACGCTGCGTTGCATTTTTTTACCTTCCCTTCATTACGTTGTGCTGTGATGACGCTGGAAAAGAATGAATCGTGTGTGTGTGTGTGTGTGTGTGTGTGTGTGTGTGTGTGTGTGTGTGTGGTTTGATTGAGCATGAATATTATATAGAGTCTTTTCACTTTCGTTATTTCACGTTGTAATCCCGCGGGTGAAAAGATTATTAGTACATAGTAATTATCATTCTGCGTTGACTTTTGATGCTATTAAAAAAAATATATAACGGCTGGTAAATATCGCTTAATTATACCTTTTTATTTTATTTGTGTGGCTTTGGAGAACAAGCAATGAAAACAGAGAGGAAAAGTGAATAGACTGTTATATTTACGTGTATAAGTTTGATGAATGAAAAGTTGTGGGAGTTTTTATATATATATATTTTTTTACATACGATACTGAATGAAGAACAAAAATGAAAACACGTATGAGAAGAAAAGTAAAAAGGAAAAGTAAGGAGAAAAACAAGTAGTAAAAAAGTAAAAAAAAAAAATAAGAAAACTTAAAAAGAGAAGTAAGAAAAAAGTTTAAAAAAAGTAACAAGTAAGAAAAGGAAGGAGAAAAGGAAAAAGAGGTAAAAAGTAAAAAAAAGTAAGAAGAAAATTAAGAACAACTGAAAAAAAATGAAGTAATTGGTTGATATCTTCTAATTTTATATCTTTTTCTTCATTATACAACGATGAAACAATGCCGAGGGAAGAAAAAGGTTATTTGTTAGTTCAGTTCATTAATATTCACTTACGGTTTGATACTCCTGAAAAAAATCAATTACTGGCAAATAACACTTAATTCCACCGTTTTATTTAATTATGCAACGTTGAAATAATATTGTAGGTACGTAAAAAAAAGTATGTTATTTTTTATCATCTTAAGGCGGCGCTTGATAATACTAGAAAATGAGAAAATTGTTAATACGTAATTTGACCTTTGCTATTTAATTATGCTTCGTTGAAATAATATTGTAGGTACGTAAAAAAAAGTATGTTATTTTTTTTCATCTTAAGTTTCCGTTTGATAATACTAGAAAATGATAAAAATGATAACACGTAATTTAACCTTTGCTTTTTAATTCTGCAACGTTGAAATAATATGGAAGGTAAAAAAAAAAAAGAGTATGTTATTTTTCATCATCATAAGTTGCCGTTTGATAATACTATAAAATAATAAATCTGGTAACATGTAGGGGGGCTTCGTGGTGCAGTGGTTAGCACACTCAGCTCACACCCGAGAGAGCCAGGGTTCGATTCTCGGGCTGAGTGGAAAAATTTGGGCGGCTTTTCCGATACCCTACGCCCCTGTCCACCCAGCAGTGAATAGGTACCAGGTATTAATCGGGGGTTGTGTCCCGTCTCCTGTAATTCTTTCCCCTTCTGTATCTCTCCGGCATATGACCACAGACGTTGCGCCGACTTAACGAAATTCTCCAAACTTGTTAACACGTAATTTCACCTCTCCTCTTTAATTTTGCAACGTTGAACCAATGACGCAAGTATGGAGAATATTGTTAATTACTTTTATTATCAGTTCCCGTTAGATAATACTAAAAAAAAAGCAACTGGTATAAAACACGTAATTTCAACTTTTTCCTTTATTTTGTTACGGTGAAATAATCCGTACGTAAGAAAAAAAAGTGTGTATTGGTTATTTTATCAACTTTAATTTTAACATTACTATAAAAAGGATAAAACAGCTGGTATAAAACGCGTAATTTCCACTTTTTCCTTTATTATGCTACGGTGAAATAATCCGTAAGTAAGAAGAAAAAATAGTGTATTGGTTATTTTATCAACTTTAATTTTAACATTACTATAAAAAAGCATAAAAGAACTGGTATAAAACGCGTAATTTCAACTTTTTCCTTTATTATGTTACGGTGAAATAATCCCTACGTAAGAAAAAAATAGCGTATTGGTTATTTTATCAACTTTAATTTTAACATTACTATAAAAAGCATAAAAGAACTGGTATAAAACGCGTAATTTCAACTTTTTCCTTTATTATGCTACGTTGAAATAATCCGTACGTAAGAAAAAAAAATGTGCATTGGTTATTTTATCATCTTTACTTTTAACATTACTATAAAAAGGATAAAAGAACTGGTATAAAACGCGTAATTTCAACTTTTTCCTTTATCATGTTTATCGTTGAAATAATCCCTACGTAAGAAAAAAAATAGTGTATTGGTTATTTTATCAATTTTAATTTTAACATTACTATAAAAAGCATAAAACAGCTGGTAAATAAATAACACATAATATCACCTCTCTCTTTTTATTACGTTGTTTATTAATTATGCATGTAAAAAAGACTACTTATTTATCACCTTCAGCTGTCGTTAGATAATACTACAAAATAAAATTACTGGTAGATAACACAATTCCACCATTTTCCTTCATTATGCAGCGTCGAAATAGAGATCCAAGCAAGAAGGATGTTTTGTTATTTATTTTTTATCGAGTTGCCGTTCGATTAAAAAATTACAAAATGGTCAAAAACGTGCAATTTCACCTTTTTTTTAAATTATGCAATGATGAATGTTAAATATATCGCTTAATTTGGTTTTTATTCTTTATTTGTGTGGCTTTGGAGTAACGACATGTATGAGAAGAAAAGTTAGAAGAAAAAGTAAAAAGAGAAGTAGGAAGAAAAGTTTAAAAAAGTAACAAGTATGAAAAGTAAGGAGAAAAGCAAAAGAGGTAAAAAGTAAGAAAAAGTAAGAAGAAAAGTAAAAAAAGTAACAAGTAAGAAAAAAATAAAAAGAGAAGTCAGAAGAAAAGTAAAAAAGAAAAAAGTAGCAAGTAAGAAAAGTAACAAGTAAGAATAAAGTAAAAAGAAAATTAAGAAAAAAGTAGAAAAAAGTAACAAGTAAGAAAAGTAAGGAGAAAAACAAAAGAGGTAAGAAGTAAAAAAAAGTAAAAAGAAGTAAAGCAGAAAAGGATTATAAGTTATTTTTTTTATTATCATCGTGAATTGACCGTTAAAAATACAAAATAACATCGATGAAACAGTTGGTAAAAACGTGTAATTTAACGTCTTCCCTAATTGTCTTGCGTTGAACTAATGACACAAAAAAAGGCTAGTTAATTACCATCTTGTGTTGCCGTTTACCACTATTAAAAAAAATTAATGGACAAATAAGATGTAATTTTCCCTTATAGCATCACATAATTTCACCTCTTTCTTTAATTAGCTTGAGTTGAACTAATAACGCAAGGAATAATTATAAAAAGATAATCCATTTTCCATCTACTGTTACCCTTTGGCACTCCCTGAAGAAAAACGAAAGTGGAAAACTGAATAATTAACACCCATTTTCACCTTTTCCTTCATTATGTTGCGATAACCTAATGACTCCGATAAGAAAACAAAATTACTAATCTATTTATCATCTTAGTTTACCCTTTGACACAACCTAGACAAAAAAACGGATAATTAAACTGTAATATCACTTTTCCCTCATTAAGTTGTGATAACCTAATGACTCCGATAAGAAAACAAAATTACTAATCTATTTATCATCTTAGTTTACCTTTTGACACAACCTAGACAAAAAAACGGATAATTAACGTGTAATATCACTTTTCCTTCATTAAGTTGCGATAACCTAATGACTCCGATAAGAAAACATAATTACTAATCTATTTATCATCTTAGTTTACCCTTTTGACACAACCTAGACAAAAAAAAAGTAATGGACAAATAAGGTGGAATTTCCCCTTTTCATAACACTTAAATTCATCTTTTCTTCATTAATCATACATTTTTGCACTAATCTCATAACCAACAATTAAAAATATTAGTTATTCACCACCTAAAATTACCCTTGGATACTGTCTAAACCCCCAAAAAAGTTAAGGCAATACCACATTAGTTCACCTTATCCCTAATTACGTTCCAATAAGCTAATGACGCAGTTGAACACGGAAGGTGACTCATTAGGCCCAGAGCTCCTTATACAGTAATGATTTCCGTTTCCGCCTAACGCAGTGAC
This sequence comes from Eriocheir sinensis, assembly GCF_024679095.1. Taxonomy (NCBI): domain Eukaryota; kingdom Metazoa; phylum Arthropoda; class Malacostraca; order Decapoda; family Varunidae; genus Eriocheir; species Eriocheir sinensis. The sequence goes on from NC_066553.1 coordinate 5,247,117, forward strand.
GAACCATCATTAGTTAGGGTCACTGCGTACATGTGTCTGCGTAGTGTGTGTGTATGTGGGTGTGGGTGTGGGTGTGTGGGTGTGTCAGCGTATAACCATGAATGATGTATGACTCTCTGTGTGTGTGTTTTTGTGTGCGTGTGGTTTGGGGTATGCAAATCTTAACACTGCGGGGACTGGCTCTGGCTGCTCGCTGATATACATAGATAAGTGAAAAGCCACTCTGTTTTGTTTTATTGGAGGTGTGGGGGACTGTGGGAAGGGGAGGCTGTGGGTGGGAGGGAGTGTAGGGAGAGGAGGGTGTGAGAGGGTAGGTGTGAAGATGTGGGTGTGGGTGTCATTGGGTTTGAGAGTGGGTTTAAAGGGAGGATGTCAGTGTATAGGATAGAGTGTGTCTGTGGATGTGGGTGCGTCTATCTATCTGTCTATTTCTTAATCGGTGTTTGTTTTTCTCTCAATCTCCGTGTCTGTTTTTCTGTTTGTCTCTATCTCTTGCATGCGTTCACACCATATTCGCTTTCCTCACAGATATATCAATTATTGCATTTTGTTTTCAGCTTAACTTCTAAAGAGTGAAGATGGGAAGGGAGGATATGGAGAGGAAGGGGAGCTATTGACTGGGAAAAGAACGATTGGTATGATAGAAGAAGGAAGACGAGAGGCAAGAAAGATGAGAATGAAGGTGGGAAGGGAGGATACGTAGAGGAAGAGGAGCCAGGGAATGGGAAGAGAACGATTGGTTTGGTTGAAGAAGGGAGAAGAGATGCAAGAAAGATGAGAAGGAAAAGAGGGAAGGAATTGAAGGAAAGGAGATGGACAGCAAATGGAAAAAGACATTGGAAGGGAGAATAGAAAGGAAGAGCAAAGAGTATGAAATGATGAGAATACAGGAAGAAATAGAAGGAAGGAAGGAGGGAAGGGAAGGAGAAAGGAAGACAGAGAGAGGGAGGCTTTTGTGTGAAATGCGATGGAGAGGAGTGAGACAAAGAGGAAAGAATTACGAGGAAAAGGAAAGGAAAGAGGAGATGAGAGAGAGAGAGAGAGAGAGAGAGAGAGAGAGAGAGAGAGAGAGAGAGAGAGAGAGAGAGAGAGAGAGAGAGAGAGAGAGAGAGAGAGAGAGAGAGAGAGAGAGTGTTTCCTGAGACTGAGGAGAGAGACTGAGAGACGCAGATTGAAAGTGAGAAAAGTACAACACAGAGGAAGAGACAGAAAGACAGCTACAAAAAGACAGGTAAATAGACTCTCAGGTAGACACTTAGACAGATAGACAGACAAACAGGCAGGCAGTCGCATAACAGACACACGAACAGACAGTAAAATAGATATAACAAGCAATAAGAAAACAGAATGACAGACAGACAGACAGACAGACAGGGAAAGAGGTACATAGATGGAGAGACATAATGAAACACACACACACACACACACACACACACACACACACACACACACACACACACACACACAGGCTAATAAAAACCAATAATAATGAATAAACTTTGCAAAATTAATAAAAAGGATTGAAATTATTACGAAGGCCGAAAAAAATGTTACGCTCATCGAAGGAAATTAAAAAAGGAAAAAAAGGGAAAATAACTAATAATAAAAGTGGTAATGGAAAATAAATACAAAAGACCAAAAAGAACTGAACCCATCGGCCCAAAATCCTTACTATTATATATTTTCTATAACCTTTTTTTTTTCCTTCTTTTTTGTGGGGCCAATTTCAAGCATTTAATTGATACCGGAAAAACCTGCGGGAACAATACCAGAGAGAGAGAGAGAGAGAGAGAGAGAGAGAGAGAGAGAGAGAGAGAGAGAGAGAGAGAGAGAGAGAGAGAGAGAGAGAGAGAGAGATTGTAATAGGTCTTTATTGCACGTCCCCGTATCTGTCTAACCCTGTTTGTTTAGGTCTGTGTCTGTGTGTGTGTGTGTGTGTGTGTGGGGGAGGGGGGCTCAGGAACATACATGGAGAGTTCGCACTAATATTAAAACACACACACACACACACACACACACACACACACACGCACACACACTCAACGTCATTCGCCACGTCCCCACTCGCGAAATCTATTCCAGAGTTACATTTTCATTATCATTTTGCAGAGGAGGAGGAGGAGGAGGAGGAGGAGGAGGAGGAGGAGGGTGTAAGTGACAAGTGGAAATAGTGCCAGAGGAGTAGTCATGGAGGAGAAGGAGGAGGAGGAAGAGGAGGAGGAGGAGGAGGAGGAGGAGGAGGAGGAGGACCGAGTTACATATTCATTCGTGACAAGTTGAAAGGAATTACGAAGTTAAAGAATTAAAACTGTCAAGCGGGGAGAGAGAGAGTGAGTGAGAGAAAGAAAAAAAAGATTCACAGCAAGCATTTAAATTTCGAAAGAGAAGAGAAGAAAAAACCACAAACGAGATTATCTTTATTATCATCATCACCATCATCATTATTATTACGTATTATTATTATTATTATTATTATTATTATTATTATTATTATTATTATTATTATTATTGCCGCCCGAGTCACGATTTAATTAATAATGCTGGCGAGACAGAAATCTAAAAATGTAGAGATCACTAATGAGTAGTGTTTAGAGAGAGAGAGAGAGAGAGAGAGAGAGAG